>NW_026854293.1:0-49965 GCF_026571515.1 Ruditapes philippinarum
ACTTATAATTCTGTTTCATTTCCTAGGCTGTTATAATAAGGTAAAAATCCACATTTGGTAGTGAATGTTCTATCTTAGACAGTAAGGTATCTTAGGAAATTTGCAATAACTCTTATATTTTGTAATGAAATTTGGTGGGACTTCCTTACTTTAGTCAATTAGATACGTTTGTTAATTGATATGATAGATTAATGTTCCTCTTGTAGCTTTGTTTAATTTCCAAGGCTCTTATAATTAGGTAAAATTTTCATATTTTGTAGTGATTTAGTGCATTATCTTGGACATTTAGGCATCTTAGGAGATTTGCCATAATTCTCATATTTTGTAATGAAATTTGTTAGGACTACCTTATTTTAGTCAATTAAATATGTTTGTTAATTAATATAATAGATTTATGTTATATAAAAAAAGTCTGTATCATTTCCTATGTTAAGTTTAAGGTAAAATCGCCCGGTGTATCAACATTTTTTGTGGCACTGCTTTCTTTAACCCTTTCCCCCATGAGCATATTGTGAAAAATGGCCATTTTCACTGAAAAGCCTCCTGTTAAAAGTTCAAACTGCTATGAAACTATGAAAAATGCTTCAATACTAATCAAACTTGGCACAAATGTTGACTGGACCATTGCCTTTGTAACGACATGCTCCTGTTACCATGGCAATGAGGGGACATCTCAAAATCGCCAAAAATCACTTTTTGCCTCGATTTTTCCATCAAAATTTATTTCAAAGTGCTGCAACTTCTCAAGGGATTGAGATAGAGTCAAAGGCTTTTCAGCGTTGGTTACACGTTACCTTATGATCGACCTGGGGTCATTTTAAGCCTCTCACAAGTCCAAAATTTTCTTAAATATTCTTATTTTGATCAATTAGATATGCTTGTTAATTAATATAATAGATTTATGTTGCACTTATAATTCTGTTTCATTTCCTAGGCTGTTATAATAAGGTAAAAATCCACATTTTGTAGTGAATGTTCTATCTTAGACAGTAAGGTATCTTAGGAAATTTGCAATAACTCTTATATTTTGTAATGAAATTTGGTGGGACTTCCTTACTTTAGTCAATTAGATACGTTTGTTAATTGATATGATAGATTAATGTTCCTCTTGTAGCTTTGTTTAATTTCCAAGGCTCTTATAATTAGGTAAAATTTTCATATTTTGTAGTGATTTAGTGCATTATCTTGGACATTTAGGCATCTTTTTGCCTCGATTTTTCCATCAAAATTTATTTCAAAGTGCTGCAACTTCTCAAGGGATTGAGATAGAGTCAAAGGCTTTTCAGCGTTGGTTACACGTTACCTTATGATCGACCTGGGGTCATTTTAAGCCTCTCACAAGTCCAAAATTTTCTTGGCGATGAGGGGGACTCCGCCCCCCTTCAAACCCCCCAAACAGAAGGGGGCACATCCCCCTTCTGGCAACCCCCTGATGTAATATTTGGTTGGGGGACGGCGACGAAAAAATTGTCACTTTTTTAACAACATTTCTCAAACAAAAGACAGTGTTTGGGGCCTAAATAGGGCATTTTTTCACTGTTTGAGGCCTCAAAAAGGGGGGGGGGCAAAAAGCCGTCGAAACACGCTTATATAAGGGAAAAGGTTAATAGTTGGGGTCTACATAGAATTTACTATAACATTTATATTTTTCCTGGACAATTATTGAAATCTTCATTTTTAAGTCATCTAATTAAAGCTTTTAATTAATAAAGTTTATTTGGATTGAGTTATCAATTACATTACTTTTCACAGGGATCTTGTATTATATGCTCTTTTTAATGAACTGACCTACCTATGAAGCATAAAATTGATATTGTAGGAAAATTAAATTAACAATCAATTGAAATTGTACAGGTCCCAAAAGATATAAGTATGCAAAATGAGTTTTTGTAAATTTATATAAATACATAGGTGATATTTAAGTATATTAAAGTTGGAATTTTATCAGTTATGAGGTTTATAACGTACTTGAGGGAAGTTAAACAAGTGACTTGGAACTACAGCATACCTATCTTACTCAGCTGAGAAAAATCTTCAAATAATTATATGGTTATATATGGATAGATTATATACTTAACTTTTAAGTTAGCAAAGGGCGACACAGGCTCATCTCGGGTATCTCAAAGGGGTATTATGTTAAGTAATGATTACGGATTGATAAACCTTAAAAGTGATTTTAGATAATATACAGAATAAAAATCAAGAAAGCTATATATGTTTGTTAAAGTGGGTTATATTATGGACCTCATATAAGATTAAGATATATTTGAGCCGCGTCACGATAAAACCAACATAATGGTTTGCGACCAGTATGGATCCAGACCAGCCTGCGCATCTGTTCGCTATCAGTGTTATACGGTTTGTAAGTGAAAAGTAAAAGCCCAGGCCACATACAAAAAATAGTAGTCTATGCCTTGATTATGAGCTGACAGATAGGGGATTTTGTAAAGGGTGGCTTAGCCTGTCTGTTGTGATTACATGTCTAAAAAGTACAACATGGTATATTTTAGCCACCATAGAATTTTTATCTAGAAAAATATCTAGGTATTTTTATTTGTACAAAAATATAGAAATAGTACAATGTACAATGTATAATTAGTAAAATGTTCAATATACATGTACAAATAATGAAACTATTAACAAATGTCGGTACAGCTGCCGTACGGTATTTAGAGGGTCACGGGTTCGAGTCCATGTCAGGATGCACTTTTTTCTCACCCTGTGACTGACAAACATTTGTATAGCCCAGCTAGAAATTAATTCACAATGCTAAGTAACCCTGGGAAATTCGAAGAAATATTTGCATACACAGTAGGTTTATAACTATTCAGTATTTAAACAAGTAAAACGTGTAAGCGGTCGAATAGCTCAGAGGAACTCAAGAGCCGCGGAATCGTATTTCGAGTGTCAGGGGTTCGAGTCCCTGCCAGGCTGTTGCATATCAATATAAATCTGTCAAGAAAAATAGGAAGGAACTGTCTTAAATAATTATCACCCTAACTATCATTCGGATAGGATTCGAAAAGTCAGAATATGAACTTGTAAAGGGGGTGGGGTGCTAGTCTGATTACCATCATTTGATGTCTGACAAACCTCATATCTAATATATATTGGTACGCATATAAACACCTGTTTGCTGAATTGAATATTAGAAATCTGACCAGTATTCACCGCGAAGTCACAAATTTTAAAACTTTAATGTAAATATCACAATAATACTTCTTTATATAATATTTCTATTCTTTGACAGGGACAAAGAACATCTCTTACATGTTTAAGAAACAACAAATTTACATAATATATCTATCTAAGATATTCTTTTACAACTCAATAGTAACAGACGCAAAACACGGTACTTAAGCGCTTAGACGAACGCAGACGCACGCTAAACGTTTCTGGGAATAAGAAACGCACGCTTTCAGACGCACGATAAACGAAAAACGATACACGGAAAACGATAAACGTTAAACGCTTGTAAACGATGCACGCTTGAGAAAGCGTTTCAGCAAACGCACGTTGCACGCTATACGCACGCACGTTACACGAAAAACGGACGCACGAAAAACGCTATTTTTGACAACTGAAACGTTCACCCTGCTGTACCGAGATAAATCATAATTACCTTAAGTGGCTTTTTTCAAATTGTTTAAAGATTTCCGATCTATGAAGCCTAAACGCTCAGTCATTTTCCTGATCGGGTGTCTTTCGTGTGCAGTGAATCGAAAATTGCGTCACTGTTGTCATTTTCTGCCTGTCTTATACGGACCTATGCCCTTTTGCACTGTCCCTTTTCGTCAGAAAACAGGTGTTCTTTATAAGAGCGATGTTCACCGGATATTTCCTTTGGTTCTATCAACCATAATAGGTATTTATTGTGATGTTTGTACGATACAATTACATCATTTAAATATTGTACGGATTTCCGGTAGTCTTTACACGCTAGAAACATTGGTAACACTGCACTGTAAATACTGTTATTATAAAATTGCAACATTCAGATTACATTCACTTTTGATATAATAGCATCATCGAACCGATGAGGCTTTATTTTGCGCTTCTCTCATGTGTGTTTTATCTTGATTTATTTAACTTAAAAACTGCCGCAAAATCTTTATTCGCCACATATGTATTACTATGGTTATAGAACCGCATGGAACGCTTGCAAATTATACAAAATATATTATAGTTATGCCATATCGTCGTGTTAATTGTATCTTCCCTTTTCAATGTATGATTTACAAAATTTTAACTACCAATATGTAACTCAAAACTTTACGTCATTCTGAATCATCCCTCGTTAACCCTATGATTAAAAGATATTAATTATCTTCAAAATTATAACTTAAATAAAATTGTGTTTCTAGTTTTGCGAATTATAAAAAAGTAATAACTTAAAATCTGTGTAAAGACGATATACACATTTACTACTTTGATCAATTATAAATGATAAAAATTATAGGTCATTTTTAAATCTTTATACAAGTTGTCTAGTTTGGTGATATTTAAATAATGATCAGCTGCACATCTTTGAAAATAGTATATACATGTATTCTAGTTTGATTATTTTTCAATTATGATAATATTCTAATCTTTGTAAAGACTATATTTATTTACATAATTCGATAAAGTTGAAACTATAGTTTTTCTGTTATAACATTGTTTTGTAATGTTATTCTTGTTTTGTTTTGTTTTTTAACGGAGAATTATTGCCAACGTTTGAAATAGTGAAATTAAGTACCGCTGAAATTGAGTATCGATCAAGCCGGTGCTAGGGGTCGTGGGGGATGTTGCACTTATTCATTATTCCTCATGTACAAACTCAATCAAACCGAGTCTGAAATGTTCATGTAATTTTGTTGTAATTCATGCTTTCGATTGATCACTTTGTTTCCAGATCTTTATACTTCACAAGAGCAGGTGTGATGTATACCAGCTGTAAAAAATTGCAACGTACTTCACTTCAATGTTGTTATATTTTTCTGGTCCTGCGGAATAATTGATGCTAGCACAATTTAGTGTTAATAATTGAGTACCGCTCGAGCTGGTGCGAGGGGGCGTGAGGGATGTTGCACTTAGTCATTATCCTCATGCACAGACTCAATCAAACCGAGTCTGCAATTTTCACGTTATTTTGTTGTGATTTATGCTTCCAAGGGATCACTTTGTTTCCAAATTTTTATTTTTACATCAAACACATACTTTACTTTTATAAGAATGTCAGTCATTATAGCATTTATTAATAAGAATTAATGCGCCTGTCAAATTATGTTCATTATTTTTTTTTTCAAAATATATGTTTATAATTATGCATTACACTGTTTAAAAGAGACTATATAAATGTTGAATCGTATATTTTGTTCGTATTCACGGGTGCAAAATTTATACTTGACCAAATTTACATTTTCTACAGCTCTATACAATTATGGTCAGTATTGCATTCAACAATGAAAAGAAATAAACCCATTAGAGTCTATGACTTATAGCAAGATATTTTTTCTCCATTAATATGCATTTTTCTGCATTAGTTTAAAGTTTAAGTTTTTTTAAATTATAGCCCTTGGATAAAATTGGCACTCCAGGGGTTTTACATTATGTAGTAAATACTTTAAAAATCTTGTTCTTGAAAATTGAAAGGCTAAATTTTACGATATTAAATATGGAACGGAGTCAGATGCCTCCCCTCTTTTATTATAACGAAAAATGGCATTTACACGATATCAGAAATAATCATTCGATAAATTAGATTGTATGAATAACAGACAACTACAACGATTTATAAAACACCCCTTTCATTATCTGAAACACATAACTCCTAATAGCACAATGTCCAAAGAGATAAATATTAATTGATGGCAAATGATTAAACTGACATAGATACTAAAAAATGCGTTATTTAATATCTGAAATATTCTAACTAATCATTTCAGTAACTTTTGGTAAAAAAAACCTGTAATCTCGAAATACAAAAGTATAACATCGACTCATATGTTAACGTCTATTATTAAATATAAATATGATGTTGACTTTATATTTAGTTAAAGATAATGAAGCGGTTTGTGGTTAAACAACGTTTTTAAAAGGACTTCTATTTGATACGAATATCTAAGTAAATTATGTTCAATATAGTTACCATATAAATGCTATACTGTACCATGGAGATTATGAAGTATGTTATTAATTTAGTTTTAATTACATATCTTTGCAAGAAATTTAGATCTCATTTGTTTAGGATTTTGGACCTCAGTTGAATACCTGTAAATATGAATATAGATAAATATTGCATACATGCAATGTTTAATTTCACTATCCACTCATAAAGATGTTAAGAATGGTCAGGCGTTAGATTGTATAGCAGCAGACGCTTGTATTGTGTATGTTTGTTGCATATTCACTAGGTATCATACGTGGTTCATATCTTCTTTAAGGATGTGTTTTCTTTAGATATATAATTTTAAGGTCACAGCGTGCCTATCATTTCAAACTATGTATCAAAACCATGTAGATTCTAATTAATATGTTACGGTGTCTGTAATAATAAAAGCAAACACAACATCTGAAATGAAAATAATATTTATCCACGATCAAATGTGTATGTAACTGAACAAGAACAAGTAACATAGTTATGACATAACTGTTTAGCATCCACTCGAATACATACAACAGTTACTTTAAAATAATGTTCAATCATTATCAAAGTATTAATATAATCTTATTGTAGTTTGTCACAATTTATTCACTATAGCGTTTTTTGTTTCATTTACTAGGAAATCCCCTTTTTGTGCACACACAATGATGAGATTAATTGACAAATAATATAATAGTGAAATTACTACTTATAACAATGTTTTTTAATTAAGTATCAATGCAAAATAGTATGGACAAAAACTTTGTACTTTCCTCCTATAAGCAGTGCTCAAAGTTAAGAGTCTTATATTTGACATAGCTGTTTTCTACGAAATTGATTAAGATAACTATGAATACCATATTCGTTTGTTTAAACATGTCATCTATAATTTATTTTAAGTGTGTTTAGAGGAAGCACATCCGGTAAAAAATCTGGAGATGCATGGAAAGTCGGCGATCGAATTAAGTGCCAATTAAATTTGTAAGTATAAAGTATTTTTAGAGGTTGTTCGTTTTTAATGATTTGCTTTAATAATTTAAAGATTTAAACAGAATATTTCTTTTGTAATTTTTAGCATAAAAAAATTGCCGTCAAACTTTTAAAGTGAAACTTAGAAATAACCAATACGGTATGATATGCTATGTTTTATATGTCAGAGCAGTTATGTTATTTCTTATACAGTATTTATGTTTGTTTATACTCTTGTCAAATACGGAAAAAACATCAATCAACACTCCAATGGTTAATTCAAAGTTTATAATTATAACACTTTTTGTAAATGTAAAGGAGATACAACATTAATTAAAATTAAAAATGGCATTGTGTTTTTCCCGATAGAAAATGTGTGTGATTTTGAAATCACACAGTATTCAATGTTAACCGTATTGTATTGAATGTATCGTTTGTTAAATAGATGACTTTAAACATGCAACAAAATGTTACAAACTTTGCAAATTGCTTAAGTATATTCATCAAATTAAAATAAGTTTTTTATTTTACCGTATGTATATCGTTCGTATACGCTAGTACCATTGGTAGCTTAGAAGCAGAAACCATCATTTGTTGTTCTTATTCTTTTATAAAAATTTCTGCTTTATTATTTATCACACACTTGTTGTTGACAACGCGATCCAATAGACTTACCATTGAAGTATGTGTATTGGCTGGATTCAGAAGAAAACAGCACGGCAAGACACCTGTGAAAATACGAAAATATGATTCACTTCAGTACCTTTTTTCATTGTTCAAGTAAAGACAACAAATAGTACGCGCATTTAATTTCATCAATAGTTTAGTTATAAGTATAGAATAATTACCCTATCTCCTTTTCGTAAATATAAGACACATAGATGCTTTCAATACGCAAGCTTGCTGGGCTGGTATTTAAAGTCCGGTGGTTTCTGCAGTTGTAATGTTATAAAAAAAAAGACCTATGCTTTCCCAGATTCGGAAAATACGCATTTAGCTACTTGTTTTTCGTATACAAATAATGACATAATTATTTCGTGCGAGTGCCATGTCATTTGATACTTTTAATTTGATGATACATCATCATTGTAGCCACATGTATAAACATGGTGCCCCGTGACGCACCTATTAAAACGTAAAACATCAGTGAGTGCTCGCGTGATGGTAAGTGGTTATGCATTTATTTGTCTCCGTTTATCTATACCTGCATTAGATGTGCGATGTCTCTCACGCTTACTAGCACTAACTTAAGTTGTCCCAACTCTTTTTCAACCATACCTTTTACAAAGTATCACATAACCAAAAAGTGTCTCTCACAACGCGTAAAATCGAAACAATATACCAAGATTATCGGGACAACAATGCTAACGGAAATAAATTTAATAAAAACGTGCTACAAATTACCTAAATACGTTTGATCTAATATGATATATTAAACTACCGGAATGTCTTAAAGCATTGGAAACATTTGTAAAAAATGGTTTACAACTATAAAGGATACAAGCATAATTCTGCACTAATCTGCTGAAAAAATAGATCACAAAGTTAAGTAAGTAAGTTGATTAAAAGAGTAAAACAATCCGAGGGTAGAATTCTGTAGATGCATGTCACTTGTGCCTTGTCTAACAGTATTAAACGTAACTATGTAGATTACATTACATGCTTGATGTTTATTGTACATAAGGGGTTTCTTACTACATTTACGTTTAAAAGATTCAATATTAAAACGTTGTTTATACAATGCACTTCATTAACGCAATGACCGATGTGTTTGAAGTTAAATCATGAACGGATTCTTTACAATTTTTATTTTGTTTATTTTCATTAATTGTGCGTATGTATAATGTCAAAATTTATTATGCTTATATAAACTGACTATCAAAATTATGGCTTTGTGTAAAAGAACACATCTAAATGAACTATTTTAGACAAAGTATCACTATTTTTATGGTATTGTGTTTTGTTTAACACTATGTATAATGCTTGATTGAAACTTTTTGAAGATAAAAGATACCATTATTTTAAAAGAAAACACTCAACATAAGAGTTCATGTTATCAATCAATCACAAATATCGATTGTGTATGAGTGTTTGTAACTAAGTCGCAATCTAAAACTATATTGTAAGTTATGTTTAATATAACAATGATATACTAGAGCACATGAAAGTTAAAAGTTTCAATCAAGGGCATATATCATTCTTAATTTGAGTGTACTGTAATAAAATGATCAAACTAAGTAGCTTTATTTAACCTTTGTGTGTGTATGTTGACCTAGAAACAATGTGCTGGAACAGACACACAATGTATAACAGTGTATAAAAGCTACCATCACATGACAGAAAAATATGTAACAACATATTAAAACTGTAGATATTATATATTGCAGATATTATGTGTTATACCGACAATTCTAAACTGATTTTTATACATGTTACTTTACCTGAATAACTACGTATGAACGGCATTAAATTCATAAATGCCTGTTTGATTTTGTTACAATGACGTATTAATTGACTTTGTGTTATTGTTAAAGTATTATTACAGATACAGTGATTAATATACGAATCTGACTATTGGTTGGCTCGTGCTGGAACGAAACATGCTTTACAAGCTTTTTTGGAGTTTTTTTTATTCAACCACTTGAGACCGGAAATCCAGAAAAAATGTATTTTAACTAGACATGCATATATGTTTTAAGACGCTGACATCTGTTTTGAGATATATATTTTTAATAACTTAATTATTTTTTTATTTGTTATTGCATTGCAAGTCTAGTTAAATTGATCGTGTTTTTTACTGGAAGCTTCTTGTCTACATTGTCAATAATAAATAAAAAAACTAATGTCAATCTCTACAAAATTGATAATGAAAGAATTATGTGATAATCAATTCAACATACACACTGACATGTCACTTTCTGTTTAAGGGATTCAAAGATATCTTATTCGATAAAGACATATACGTGCAATCATAGCCGGGTATTTCGTCATTGTCTAATTAACCATACATATTTTTGTAATTCAAATGAATGACGCAAAACATTTTCTGCAGATGTTGTTCTGTTAACCATATTACATTACTCTTTTCAAAACTGTAAATAAGTATTGTGAGATATCGTTTAAAAATATTTAAAACGCGCAAAGAAAATAATAATATTTGCTTTCAATTTGTTAAAATTCCTTTTTCATATATATAACATATATTTGTTTCTGACAAATCTCCAACTGTTTTTTATTAGAATAGCTCCTCAATCAAGTCACAACGCAAATGCTCATTGGTCAAAGTTTGTTACTGTAACAGAGGTTATGTTCTATGAAATTTGGATGGACATTATTTTATTTCATGTGATTTTAATTTTAAATCAGCAAATAAAGAGAATCAAAGTTTTTAGTATGTTCAGCAGGTAGCATAGAATTACCCGTTTCCAGCAACATGTATGTCAAAGGGTAAAGGCTTAAATACAAAATCAGGTATTTTTGAAGGTTGTCATGTTGATATAAAAAAAACAACATCAACACTGTAATATATAATCTAAGCAAGATTTCGTCTTGCAGTAAGCAGATTTATATAATTTTAAAAAACATCTGAAACTCGTTAAATGTTAGGATATGTTATAGCATTAAAATCACATGATAGCTATCTATCTTAAAGTAATTCAAATTGCTATTACCTATCATCTTATACTAGGTTATCAAGCATTTAATAGTTTTCTCCTGTTGCAAATATCACGATTTCCTTTATGTTTTTCGCTTATCTTAAAACAATTGTATACCAAATTGTTAAGGTAATAAATGATTTGTTATTCATATATCATTATTATTCTGTAAAACATGACCACTTTTCAAAATTTTAAGAGTTCAATACAAAAGTGTTTTAATGGAATTTACAATTTAACTGAGTGTACATATCAGGTATTGTTTTCATAATACATTATATTAAAACGCACATACTTGCAAAACTGTAGTAAATGATACATGATACAATGATAAATAAGTACACGAATATGATCTCATGAACAGAAGTATATGTTCGCAAAACATTTGAAGCTATTTTATCAATACTTAAAATGGTAGTTAGGGTTATATTATTACGAACGAATGGTGCATTAGCGCTATTCTTGCATGCAAATGTAACTCTGGCTCGGACAATTTTTATTTAACAGTTTTTAATTGTTTCTTTCTTTCCGTATACAAAAACTTATTTTTTTTTCTGTGCAAGTGGAATGTTATTTGATAGTTTTAATTTGATAATGAAATTACCGGGACCATCTCTCTAGCTACCTATAAAAATACGTAAAATATCATGCGTGCTCACATGATTGTATGCGTAAATGCATTTCTTTAACCCATGATATCTATACTTGTTTTTAGTTGTACGACCTCTCTCACGCTAACAAACACTGACTTAAGTTGTCACAGCATTAATGAACTATTTTTTTTTACGAAGAATGACAATAGTTAAGTAGTGTTGCTAACAACGAGTGTAGCTTACAGTAATAACGAGGTAGTATATCAAGATGATGGGTTGTAACCATGCGCAGGGTTTATTGAATTTAATTAAAGGAACACAATTTCAACAGAATGAGCTAAAGAATACCTATTATCTTTTTCCGAATATGATAGGTAAAACTACTGAAAGTATGAAAAGTCTTAAAGCAAAACTAAACAGTTGGTAAATAGTTCAGTTTATTTAATAATGAAGGCATGTCTCTACACTGTTCTGCTTTACAAAGTTAAGCCGTAATATTGAGTAACATAGCTTTGAGTACAATTGTGTCGATGCAAATCACAAGCATATTGTCTAACAGTGTTAACAGTATGTAGATTATAGTGCATATCTGTTGTTTATTATACTTAATCTTCTTAAGATTGTGTTCAATAACATATGCAATATTTATACATGCTATGATTCGCTAAATTAATTACTTTTACTTTTTACCATATTGACGGTATCAAATTGAAATTTAGTACGTTGTTTTTTCAGTATATTTCCCTAGTGTCATGATCGATATGTTTAAATTAAACCATAAATGTAATTCGATAATTATTCTTATCATTTTTTTGTTTTGTTTATTTTCAGTGAGAGTATGTAAGTATAATTTTGACATTTGTTTTACTTAAATTAACAAATAAAAAAGATGCCTCTTAAATGGTTTTATGTATAATGATATATTTATGATATAATTTACTAGACAAATGATCAAGATATTTTTATCGTTATGCAGTTTGTTAAACATTATGTATACTACATGACTGATACATTTTAAAAATGCCCAAGTTTGATTTCATTTAAATACAAATTCAGTTATCGACATGTAGCATTAAATAATGTTATATTCAGATAAAATGTATATTAGTCTTTATGTTGTTATATTGGAATACGAAGGATTCGATTCGATGTAAAGAAAACACTCAAAAAACATAATGAGGGTTAATAAATTTACAATCAATAGTAGATATGGATCGTGATATCAGTGTTTTGGAATAAATCGTATCTACGTCACAAAATCTTAAACGACACTGTACGTTTATGTTTAACATCAAAATGATATGCTGGAACATTTCAAAGTTACACTTGTCTATCAACACTTAAACAAAAGCATATAGATCAAAAATTTCAACGGTACTTATGTGTGTGGATAATCGTGCTGTAATTCAAACACATTTAAAGTCGTTTTGATTGCGTTACCACCTTCTGTCTATTGACTTTATTGTGATTGTTGCAAAAACTTTGGTCAGATTAGTATATATAGTTTATATTGATCTGATTATCGCTCGGCTGACAATGAAACACACTCTTTATCATCTTCTTATCTTTATCTAAATTATAAATCGTATCAAATCTAACGCCGATGCATTTTGAATTGTGATACTATTAAATGTTACGTTCACTTCATCTATGAAATAATTAACAATTTGCAAACAAAAGGCTAGTGGAATAGGAGATACTCTTTCTAAGTTGATTTATGCACATTATCATAATACATTCAGCAAGAGATACTTTGATACTAGCGTTTATAAGTAAAATGTGATACTCACCGATGTCATAACATTTTGTTCCTTATTTCTTATATATACTTATATATACAAACACATTTCTTGACAGTAATCATACGAAGCATATATAATTTTCATTTCAGTCACATTTTTCGTATTTCAGTATGCGACATCATTTTCTAAAATTATTTGCACATGAAACAAAACAACTGTGCTGTTATAATAAAGTAAATTTAAATATGTCATGTGTTGTTATTCCAACGTTTCCATCTCTGTAAATTCAATCGGACATTACGTTAACTTGATTATATTTTTTGTTTGTCAAGAAATCCAAAAAAATACTTCTCGAGTAAGGTCATTGGTTAACGTAACGACTTGTAAATTCTAATACATATGTATTTGATAATAAAGAACACAGTTAGTTACATATATCCCTATGTAAC
Organism: Ruditapes philippinarum; assembly: GCF_026571515.1. Lineage (NCBI taxonomy): Eukaryota > Metazoa > Mollusca > Bivalvia > Venerida > Veneridae > Ruditapes > Ruditapes philippinarum. The sequence continues at coordinate 13,534 of NW_026854293.1, forward strand.
ATATATATTATTATGAACCTATTTTGCAGTGATTCTTGTAACATTATTTGCATGTACGTACATATTGTGGATTAACATAATAAAAAAAAGTCGCTGATGGTGATCCATGTGTAGACCAGCGTTACATGTTTGAACCACAACCATCGAGGGACTCATAATTTAACTCGGAAAAGGATGACGATCTCGGCGTCCGTAGCCCTTTTGTAGAATTTTTTTCAAAAAAACGAAGTAAACAAATTTATTGAAAAAGAAAACACTATTTACATTGTTTTCATGTCCATCATAGAAATATAGCTTTAATTCAACATTAAAAATCGTTTAAAACAATAACTATACGATTTCATGATTTATCCGATAAATCACTTGTTTTAAAAGTGGTCATTGTACATGTTTTACTCATAAGTATTTTAGTTATCATAGATCAGGTTTTAATATAAAAAACAGTAGGGTCTTTTAATTTTATCAAACTAAATTCAATGCGTATAGAACTAAATCGATTCGAAGTTACATTTTGAATCAGGTATCAACACAGTTTGCAATTATTAATAACAATAAGTAACGAATTATTGAATGTGTAAAAGAGACTTGTTTCTTGAATACCAACCAGCATGTAGAAAAGAGAATGTTGTGAACGTAAACGAATAAAATTAAGAAAATATGATTATATATTGTGTTTGATTGGATGTTTACCTACATTTTATTGAACGTCACATAATCATTATGCTTAACGTTTGGACACACAAACAAACATAAAACGAAATAACAGAAATGTTAATGAATATTATTTTTTAATTCATGCACATTATCATAATACATTCATCAAGAGATAATTTGAGACTACCTTTTATAAGTAAAATTTGTTTCTCACTGATGTCATAACATTGAGAGTATTCATTCGAAGAATATAAAATTTTCATTTCAGTCACATTTACCGTATTTCAGTATACGACATCATTATCTAAACTTGTTTGCACATGCACATGCATGGGTTGCTACCTGTTATGCAGATGAGACCTAAAGCCGCAAGCGGCGTACATATATCCCTATGTAACATATAGATTATTATAACCCTATTTTGCAGAGATTCTTGTAACATTATTTGCATTTACGTACATATTGTGGATTAACATAATAAAAAGGTCGCTGATGGTGATCCATTTGTAGACCAGCGTTAAATGTTTAAACCCCAACCATCGACAAACTCAAAATTTAACTCCGAAAAGGATGACGATCTCGATCCCTTGTGCAGAATAAATGTTCAAATAATGAAGTAAACAACTTTATTAAAAAGTAAACACTATTTATAGAAATTTAAATTTAATTCAACATAAATAAATCGTTTAAAACAATTATTAACCGATTCTATTGATTTATCAGACACATCTCTTGTTTTAAAAGTGTCATTGTACGTAAGTTATCATAAATGCGGTTTTCATCTAATAAAACAGAAGGCCTTTAATTTATTTTATCAAACTGAATTCAATGCGTCTAGAACTGAATCGATTCGAAAAAACATTATGAATCAGGTATCAACACAGTTTGCATCTTTAATAACAGGAAGTAACGAATTATTGTATGAGAGATTTGTTTCTTGCATATCAACGATCATTTTAAAAAGAGAATGTTGTGAACGTAAACGGATAAAATTAAGAAAATATGATTATAAAAATTATTATTATGTGTTTGATTGGATGTTTACCTAAATTTTATTGAACCTTACATAATCATCATGCTTAAAGTTTGAACACACAAACAAACAAAACACGAAACAACAGAAATGTTAATGAATATTATTGTTTTAATTTAACACATCTTGTCATCTGGCCTACTTTTGCATTTTTTAATAATAACAATAATATAAAATATTGTTGCTCAATAAGAGTAATATATAAATAAAGATATATCATTTTCGAGATTATCACTTCACAATATTTCACTTTCAAATGTTTTTTTTTTCAAAATGTTCATGAAAATAGGCATGTATTTGTATGCATGCCACTTTATGTAAAAAAAAACAAACTTATTTTCCAGCAAATAGTTGCGTTGTCCTACTGATACTATACTACTGTGGCTCTATTTTTTTTACAAATAACTTCGTCATTAAAGTTGTGATATGATTAAGGAATAATAAATACATACGTTCCATTGTCGCTATGCTGGCTTAATAATGTTCAAAAATTTTAACAAGAGTCAGATTTGACCAGAATATTTTAATAAAAGCAATAGTAAAATGTTTATGGCAATGTTTGATCTTGAAATACTATTATATGAATTGTATTAAAGCTTGTATATTGATATATAATCGTCATAAAACACAGTGATTTTGTTATCAAAAAACAGGGTCTTAATCAAAGAAATTGTTATTTATCCTATGGTTATATTTCAAATCAAAAGATCCAAACATCAAAACACAGATAGACAATTGATTTAAAGAATAACATTTTCATTTATTTTCACTGTCACTGGTCATCTATTAAGGCACTTTGTATCTCGAAAACAATATAAAATATAATAAAGTGTCATCATTAAGGACGACGAGCAACGTACGATCTATATAGTGCTCAAAAATATGAATACCTAAATGTGAGATGTCGACACCGCACTGAAAATAGTATTTCTATTATACGGAAAGGAAGTGTCGATGTATTCTAGGACGCAATTAACATCTTTTATTATTATTTAAACGCTTTAATGTTAGATCCTTGCAAAATGTACAAGCTCGTCATACTTCTTTTAGTATGTGGATACTTTTGTTTTTTAGATAAAGGACGCCATAGTTGTCAAAAAAAGAACAAAACATTGCCATTGGATACTTAACTGACAGTGTAACGGAAATGTAAATCACACAATATATAACATTTTACTTTATGCTGGAAGAAAGTTAATTAATTAAAGGGCGAATAAATGAATAGATATTGCAACACTAGCAAAATGTAGTATAATTAATTAATGCGGTAATTCTATTTCTTAAGATAATTAGTTAAACGAGATAAAAGCCTTATAGCCAAACATAAAATATAAAAGTTATAAAGTGTGCCACTATTTCTAGAAAACAAAATTAAATCACTTAATAACTTAATATTATCATGATAGAAAATATGATGTTTTATTATAACAATATGCAACTATTATGTAAACATGATACCGAATATCAGATAAACATCACATTTTAGTAACAGCCAATGTATAGTAAAAGTTTGCTTCTTTAAAAAAACATGCGAGAGGTATTTTTGCAGCTGTGGAAGATTTGTTTAAATTCGAAAATATTTGGAGACATTTTGCATAAATAGCACAATGAATGTAAATAATTACAATTTTTTAACAAAGTAGAATTTATTATATTATATTTAATAAAGTATCATAATGAAAGTTTGTTTTACACTTCATTTTTTTATTGTTTTGAAAGATTAAATGCCGGAGAAATGGATATTTTCTTGGCTCATCAGGGATATTTTTCTTCAAAGGGAACAATTTACATAAATGTTATGCTATCAAACTAAATTTAAAATAATATATATATATATATATATATATATATATATATATATATATATATATATATATATATATATATATATATATTCAAACTAGTATAAAAATAAAAGTTTCGTGTAAAATTCAATAATCAACTTTTCGATTAACCCATTACGCCATGAGCATTTTGTGAAAAATGGCTGTTTTTTTTTTTGAAAAGTCTCCCGTTACACGTTCAAGTTGCTATTAAACTATAAAAACTGCTTCAATACTAATCAAACTTGGCTCAAATGTTGACTGGACCATTGCCTTTGTTACAACATGCTCAGTCTGAAATTTCCTGTTACCATGGCAACTAGGGGACATCTCAAAATTGCCAAAAATCACTATTTTGCGTTGATTTTTTCCATCAAAATTGATTTCAAAGTGCTGCCACTTCTCAATGGATTGAGATAGAGTCAAAGGCTTTTCAGCATTGGTTACACGTTACCTTATGATCGACCTGGGGCCATTTTTAACCTCCCACACGTCCAAATTTTTTTTTGAAGTGGTCAATTTTTTAAACAACATTTCTCAAACAAAAACAAGTGTTTGGGGGCCTAAATAAGGCGTTTTTTCACCATTAGAGAGCAAAAAAGGGGGGGGGTGTGAAAAAGGCGTAGAAAGGCGTATATATCTGGTAATGGGTTAATTTTTTGGTATATCAAAGCATCTCCTCTTCATCAGAACTTTACAAAACGGGCATAAAGTATATCAAACAATTTTAAATTACAGATTGATATGAAAAAATGAAAATATATCATTTGATTGGAATAAACAGTATAAATTTACATGCCTCCAAAAAATCATACTTGAGTAAAATTTGTGTCATTTCGCCAAATATCTCCATTGCGTTATTTATTCTTACCAGTTCAAAAATTCAAGGAGCAGCAAAATTTCGATACACGGTTCACTCGGCCATATTGGAGTGCATAGTGACACTGTAGCTATAATGTTCACTATTACTATTTTAAAGAGAAACGGAAATTGTAATTTTATTTTTTCCGAATGCTTCTTATGATATGTTATGCACAAGTATAATTAATTCAAATCACCTGCAAATGTATATGAAAATAGAAAAAAAATGCAACTCAGGAGAAAATGTTTTACTTTCACTTATATAGATATCTTTTTTTTTTACAAAGGGTTCACTTGTGTTCATAAACTTGTATTGAGATGATTTAATAAGTTGTATTTCATGTTTCTTTTGAACTAATAATACATACTATAGTTATCATTATTTCTTGAATTATCAGAAACAAGACTATTCGTGCTTAATGATTATTTTGGATACTCTCGAAATGTTTTGAACTTTTTACATTTTATTCATGTGAATGTGAATATACAGTTAATGTGTTTAATGACGTTCATCTAATAAACCACATCTGATTTACTGCATTCGCATACTGCCTTATATTCTCTCTTTTGCTAGAACATTTATAGTCTATTATAAAGCTTTATGTTTGATTTTTATAATTTAACATGTTTTGTTATTTACTGGCATACAATACATTTAAATAATCTGATGTTTTTGAATGTACTTTGAAAGAAGCAACACGCATAAATAAGTGGTGGCATTCATATAATTTGTTATAACGTTACACTAGTATAGAATTACATTTAAATCGTGACTTTCAATTACAATTGAATAAACATAAATATAAGTAATAATGCAAAAAAAAATAAGTATTTTTCAAAATCAGTTATACAATTTACTTTATTATTAAGGATGATCTTAATTACACCTCGGTGTTATTTTAAAATCTTACACATAATATCATATTGTTATACAATTGCTTTACATAGGTTAGCTTTGTATTTGAGATAATTAAAAGATATTGGTTCAACAACAATGCAATCATTATTTAAAGTACTATTAAGTTTTCTGATGTTGATATTTTTACATAACATATGAAACACATTAAAAATGACATGATATGCTACAGCTATCATTAAATACACATAAAATGTATTATGTACATTTCATTTAACTGTTAAATCATAGAGGTTGTATTGTTGAACATTAATACTTTAAAATTTACTGATTTTATGAACATATTTATAAGAAACATTAAAGGTTATAAATTATCAAAAAATATTTTCAGTTATCAGTTATTAATATCAATATTCTTCTGCTCTATATCAATCATTAACACAATATGATGAATTCTGTACGATAATAGTTTTAATCTTATTTAGGCATTATAAATCAGGTGACATTTACGTAATTTATTATATCTTAAGCATGGGTAACAAAAGTGTATAATTATATTGTTACAATAATAAACAGCGCGAAACAAATACGTTTTTATTAATCGATTTGCTTTTCAAGTAAAATGACGTTATTTACCTTTTGCGTCCAAAGATTAGTAAGATATTGACAATGATTTTCTCAATATTTTAAGAATGGTAATTGAGGCATCGTTACCATTTATCATATTTTGTATTTTGTAGCTCGTTCTTTCTACAATAAATGTCTCATCTATGAAGTTAAGATATGTCAAAATGTTTCGGACAAAATGATAAATGTAAAAAAGTACTTTAACCTTCTACTGTCTGTCTGACACCCTTCGTCATTACATTTGCATTTAGGACGATATAACTACTAACAAAGATAGTTAGTGGTGTATGCAAATGAAAGAATCGCTATAATTTTTTTTTACTTTGTCAGTTTTTAGGACGGTAGCGTATATGTGCCATTTCCTTCTATAAATGTGTACTTCAGAATATGTTAATCTAATTTATGTATCGTTGATTTTTAAAGCGATATATCTACTTAATATGTGATCAAAAAAGTATTTTTTACGAAATTATTTTAGTTGCATTCCTATACACAAGTACTCAACTCACTTTATACGCAATTATGTATAAAGTAATGAGCATGCTTTTTATTTTATCAACTGCCTTTTGTGAATTGCTCCGCACTTTTTTTTTACTGCATTGCATTTGCTATTCCTAATGAAATAGAACATATATGTTTCCAAATAAAAAGAAAGGAAGATCCCTCAAGAGAAATTATAATACAAGAAATAATGTTACAAAACAGATCGATGAATATTTAGATACATATTTTACTCTTTAATTAAAGTACAGTAATAAAGGGTTTATAATACAACGAAATTTTCGAGCATTATAACCTATCTGCAGAAAATGCGTTTTAAATATAGGGGATTTATACTGCATTCGTTATATTACAAGCAAAAGGTGCACTAGCACAAAAACAGTATGAAGGATGCTTCCTTTTCGTTTTCATGTGTGTTTTGTGTGTGTGTTTTGTTTTCGATTATTTGTACTAATATGAAGCAAAACAGAACTATCAAACAGTAGTGGTCATTACGTCTAGTTATAAAGCACCATTTGTATGATAATAAGTGAATGTAACTATGCTGAGTTAATAATACTCCATTCTTATAAAGGTTAATAAGCTCACAGTATAACATTGCTATAGAAACGTGTTAATTATTTTATTCTATTTTTCAATTTATGACATGTTTTATGAATGGGCTATCTGAAAGTATTTATTTTTAGATGTACGTATAAGCATTTTAAGCTAAATAGCTAAAGTGATGATGCTAAAAAAAAATGTCCTGCTTAAAAACATCTAACTATAGATAGCCGCCACAGTGTGAAAGTAAAATTTTGTTGATGCATTTATAACGTATCTAGTTTAGCAGTGTTAAGCAAATGTTTATTGTACTACTTGATTCCATGTCTGATTTTGTCCTTTCTAATAGATTTATGATTTTCTATTTCTATCATCGATTACTTTACAATTTAGTTCAAACCCTTTATGAATTAAACATAATTGTTATAAAGATTCATTCAGTGTTACTTGTTACACTTTTTATCATTTTTATTTATATTTTTCAGGTTCTGGGAGTGAGTACATTATCTTATTATATCTTTCAAAAATTTTCATTTATGTTTTAAAAATTGAATATTCCTTTTTAATGTATATTCTAAATTGTCTACGAGTTTTATAAACGTATATGAACGTCATAATTTATTAATTGTATCAATTATAAGTTCCTTAAAACTGATTACTGTTGGTTATTTACTTTAGTTTGATCGTAAGTTCAACATGAAACAAAGTTGTGTACGTTGTCTATGTGCATGTGCCATAAGACGGTAAAATCTTTGTGGTTTGTTTCAGTCACTTGCAGCTTTTAATCTTATTCGATAAAAAAATGCAATGGGTTTGAACGAAAGAAACATACACTTATTTATTTAAACGCACAATATTTCAATTCTAACATGCTAATAACAAAAAGAACTGATAAAGTATGTTGAACTACATTTTGGGACGATGAGAGTTATTGTAATTTTTCTGACGTCATTTCGTGTATTTATGATTTGCAATCTACAAACACTCCTGTTTTTATAAATTGATGTTAGCATCACGTCTTTAACAAACAGTTAAGTAACAGTCTTTCATCTATTTTAACGTACTGTAAATTTAACGGACTGTTATATTTAACAGAACTGTGAGCAACTGGCCACGGATAACCGAACACTTATTAAATAATGAATGTTATTTTCGTATTTTTAAACTAGTATTTGTTAGGAATAAGTGAAGATGTAGACTGGCTATTTAATAGTTTGGGATTTGTTTCTAAACGGAAACAATTAAACTAAACTATATTAGAAATGGTGTTTTAAATTACTTCAAACATACATAGAGCCCATTTAAAGAAGATAGAAAAGACTATTATATTTAATGAAATGTTATTATGTTAAAAGGTTCAACCAATGATTGAGTGAAAACAGGCACTGTTTATAATAAAAATAAAGCACAAAATACGACGGAAACTATGGAGTCTAATGGCAATACAAATTAAAATGATATCATTATATACATCAACTTCATTAAAATGTGCTGATTTAGCAGAGAACCATTTTCAGATGAATGCAATTATACGTTTTTAATATGATTTTATCAAATATATTTGAATTGTTGTTAAATATACATAGTTTTATGTCATTGCACTGGATTGACTGCACATTATGTAGTACATATGTATGACTTCAAGTTTCGGCATTGCATTGATCACACCTGGAATAACTTTGTCTTTTTTATTTTATATTGTACGAAAAATGATAAATTATGATGACCTATATAACTTAAACTGATAAAAAAGTCAAATTTTTAATCACAAAAATCTATATCATTAGCGATCGTCGTATTCTTGACGCCATTATATTACAATATTTGAATGAAATGTCTTATTTAGATGAATCAAGTATACATGTTTAAAAAACATATTTGGATATAGTACAATCTTTAAATATTTGTTGTTAATGTGTTTGCATAATGCTTTTGTTTAACTACTTCGATTTTACATTTACGACATTTGAAATGCCTGTCTGTCTCTTTTCCGTAGAGAACTAAAACATTTCAAACTGGTAACTAATAAAAATATAAGAATAATAAGAAAGTATCAATGGGAAACAAGTGATGGTCGTATTTTCCTCGTCGTCATTATTGTCTTTTCTGTCTAGTAAGTTGTTCCTTAAATTATGTACATGAGTGCATAATGTTATCATAAATAATTGTTATTTCATTTAAAAACAAATGATAATCCCAATCCTTCCGCATTCTCCAGAATTGGCATCGTATGACATTTCCCTTATTCCTTTACTGAAATATCACATTGCAGGTCATCACTACAAAAGGAGAACTTAACTTGAGTCGGTTAGCATTTACTTATTTAAAGGTATACATAAGGAGAACTATGAACTTGAAACATTTAAACTTGGAATAAACTTCTGAGACTTTGTATTTCTTTACGATGAAATAATTTTGATGGATTAAAATAGAACATTGAACACTAGCTGCTCTTTTGTTTATATTAATTTGATCATATTGCAGTACATATTGACCCTACCTCGTATACTCATAGAAACAAATTTGTATTTTTATCCACCGCCGAAAGGCGGCAGGGGGTAAAGAAATAGTCTTCGTCCGTCCTTCCGTCCGTCGCCCGTTCGCTTTCACGGGACAGTTATGATGTGGCTAGAGGGACGATAGATAACTGTTCTTTCTCTTAATTGTCATACGTTCCGTTTAAAAAGAATATGAGATATCAATTTGAAACCTTTATAGGTGGATATATCATATTGAGGAGGATTGCAGTGCACAAAAATGATTACTTTACTCTGCAAATCTTTTTCAGTTATTGTCCTTTGTTATATGTATTAGTTTTCAAACTTAACTGTTGTCCAGAGCATAACTCAAAAAGCCTTTGATATATCAACATGAAACTTCATAGGTGGATATATCTCACTCAGGAGGTGTGAAGTGCACAAGAGTGATCACTCTACCCTTCATTATTTTTTGAGTTATTGCCCTGTGTTAATTTTCATTCTTAATGTTTCACCTGAGTGGAGCATAACTCTTTGAGATGTCAACATGACACTTCAAGTGTGGATTTATCTGATTGAGGAAGAATGCTATGCGCAAGAATGATAACTCTACCCTATATTTTTTTTAGTTATTGCACTTTGTTATTTTTCATACATTTTGTGCGGAACTTATCTCAAACAGTATTGAGGTATCAACTTTAAACTTTAAAGGTGGATAGATCTTGTAAACATGGCTTTAGTTTATATTCATTGAACATACCTTGTATAAACTACTCCAACATATATGAATAAAGGAAGTAGACATTGATTCACTTAAATTAAAATATCTCATGTCAATATCAATCAGAAAATGATGTATCCTAGTTACAAATAACAATCATTCGCGTTTTCTGTACAAGTTTATAGCAGATAATGAACTAAACTTTAGTTAACATTTTGTCCCAAATACGAAAATTAAACGCTTCTTCACATCTGGCCTAACTTTGCTGTTTATGCATATTACATTAAAATTTTATATAATATACTGTTGCTCATTAAATGAAGTTATAACATTAATTAACGGAAGATTACCTTTCTTTGGTTTACTGACATAATCCCCCGCGGTTTTGCAAGAATTATGTTGTATATATAACAGAGTTATTTAAAACTATGATATAGTTCAGATCAGATTTTAAGAAAATGAATAAGATTAAAGATTTTAAGATGTTGAAAATGTGTCAGGGTTAAATCGTATACATATACATGCACAGTGCGTTAACTGGAGTGCGGGTATTAGTTACCCGCACTCCAGTGCATGCCCATTGATTGGCTCATTTTTGCTGGGGTTTACATATTGTGACGGCAGAGAAAGGGAAAGCGACAGAAATGTCATATTCAGATGTTCGTTCATTGGTTCATTTTTGCCGGGGTTTCATGTTGTGACAACAGGGAACGTGCTTTTATGTTTGACAATGATACAAAAGAGAAAGAACACCAAAACACTCGGCAATCTGATTAATACTCGGGGGCTACGCCCCCTCGTACAAATCAGATAGCCTCGTGTTTCGGTGCTCTTTCTATTACTTACTACTATTACTATAACGTAATTTAACGAAAGATCATGAGGTTTTGCAAGGCGTAAGTTTTATAGCAATGTAAAATTATAATATAATTCCGTAACAATTTGTTATACTAACTGCTACTAAATAGGGTATAATTATGAAAGAAAGGCAAAACAACAAAAAAGAGAAGATTATGTGTTAAATTTAAGAAAAGTAGTAATTTGATTGACATTAAAGCTGCATGCCTCCATATGAGAATAAGATTTTAAGAAAAGTAATAAGATTAAATATTCAAGTACTTTTAACAATTCAGTGCGATTACTGACTGACTTTGCTGTTTTAACAGCATACTTATTCTGCGTAACTAACGTAGTACGAGTAATTTTTGCATAGCTGTTCTTATTTTTGGTAATTTACATATATGTGCTACATAACATTTTCAGTGTGGTTTTCTTCGTTTTAGTAATTATTAATTTAAATATATACTATGCTCAAATTTGATCTTATAAAATATAAGTAATAGCTTCACAGTCTCTTTGTAAATATAACATAAATATGATTTGACTTCGCACAGAGTATATATGTTATGTTTAAAATTCTACACACTATTGGTGGTCACATTTTGAATATATAGTGTCATTAAAAACTGGCAGTTGAATAATTTAATATATATCTCAATAATTTTTTGAAACTAAAACAGTTTACTCAAGGATAAGCATAGAATACAGTTTCCGGCAAAAAAAAAAAGAAACATCAATGGTTAGAAAAACGATGAGAAGGGTTGTAAAAGAATCTACATTGAATTCGTTTCCAGTCGTTTTAAAACTGTCAGTTTAACCGACAATTTCTTATTCTACGTAAAAATTTCAACATCTAGTGTTCGCATAATCAAGAATAAAAATCGGATTGAACGAGAAAGGAAAGTTGCTTAGGGTAGCTTGAATACTAAAACTAGAAGTAAGAACATCTTCTTTGCAAATTTAAAGAACAGAATACTTTCTGGTTTTCTTGCATGACCCGTTTTTCTTTGAAATACCAGTTGTTCGCGCTATCAGAATCCTGAGGTTGCATGTGCATGGAATCACACTTTTGTTATAATTGTTATAAAATCTGATAATAGAGGGTGAACATAAGATGCCAAAGGAATAAGTTATGCATTGTAATCATAGTGTTTACATATATACTTAAAACGCATAATGGTGTTTACATATGTACTCAACGAGCATACATACCATTCATTTTATGGAGTGTCATATTAGCAATAAGCAACATTAACATCTGTCATAAATAACACTGTCATATCTGAAAAAAACATTCATATACGAAATAGGCAACTGGCATATGTGTACTTAACAACTTTGACATATATGCAATGAACAGCACTAAATAATGCAATAACCAAGTCATTTATTAAATATACAACAATCATATCTGCAACAAGCAACAGTCATATATACAATGAAAAAACTCAGTGGTATTTACAATTAAGTCATACCTGCAATGATTTGCAGTCATATCTGCAATGCACAACAGTTACACATATAACAAAAGCAATAACAAAAAAAAAAAAAAAAAAAAAAAAAAAAAAAAAAACATGGCATTGTATTTTTACGATTCTTTAGAATAATAATAGATCGAAACTAAATTTCTGAAAAAGTTTGATCTGAGATCAAGAATGAATTTAGGTGACACACTTTTCAAAGTTTTATATTCTTGATTATCGGTGTGCAAAATTTATCTCTTCCTAAAGGCAATAGTTTAAAACTTGAGTATGAATTTATTTTGAGATGAACAGTTCAAAAACACGCTTTACAAAACCAATAGCGTGCATCTAATTTATATCAATTGAATTATTATTGGTTTACAATTGCGCATGTCCTTTACATTGTTTGCAGAATTTATTAGATTCATCTCTTCAAATTGATATTTGTAACATGAGGACCTCCTTTATTGTGATTTTATTGGACAACATTAATTGATATATTTCGATGCTCGCTGACCAGTAGGTATTTAAGAAAAAATAAAATAAGCTAAATTAAATGTAAGTTTTGAATTTGTGACCTATGCGTAAGTTCATAACATGGATACTAACATTCCAAGTGGGTTTATCTTCGTTCACTGATATTTCATGTTGCACAAAAATATTTAACTTCAAGATTTTGACCACAACTATGTTAAAGCTTCGTTTTCTTTTGATAATTTACAATTCATTAAATGTTCGTTTTACAGATTACTTTGATTATGATGTTTAAATATCTTCTTTTTGTTTTCAGGATTGCTTACAAGTGAGTATTATATTTTAATAATTGAATTGTTATTTGTTACCTGTTAACTAAAATTATATGTTTTAAAGTTGTCCGACTTTTTTCAATTTCAATTCGAAAACATACTTAATTATTTTATGTAGCGTCAATCTTGTAAGCATGAATGCAAAAATAAAATAAAGCCACCAATACTACAACACATACATAGTCAGCAACAATAATCATCCACTGTTGTAAATTGAAGACATCTCATTACATTCTTCACTTCTGTACAATGTATATTACATAATGTTTAGTTAGGGTCAATGACACTTTAGAAAACTTTTCTTGTAAGTAATATAATTTGTCAAAATTCGATTGCACATTAGATCTGATGCTGCATAAGATTATACAAAATGCAAAACTGGTGAGACATGAATGACTCCCAAGTTATTAGAACCTGGTGCTATATATTGTGTCAATACTTCATTTGGTTGAAGTATATATATAGAAATTAAATGCTTCAAATGCTACGATTTTAGAACTTGACATCAATGTACTTCAGCGAGCATCTAAATCAAGATATGCTTGTTCCTCGCATCTATTGTTCTTTTTGATGGTCTCTTAAAATATGAGGATTTTTCATTTTTAAAATATCAATATATAAGTTATAATATCACTATATTATAAATTAATATTTTTTTTTTGTAATTAACATTTTATTTCCCATATTGTACAAAACATGTAACAGAAATTTTTTTTGGTCAATATAATGTATTGGCAATCAATAAACAGTCAAAACTGTGTCCATACCACCTTAATAATTATTCATTTTCATGACAAAAGCCACCCTAACTAACCCTACAGTGCTTAACAAATAGAGGATTCTCTTGATAAAGACATCTTCTTGTCTATAGAGGAAATGTTATATTTCTCCTCTGTAAGACCCTGGTCACAGGTTTGACTGTAATCATGCACCAAAGTACATAGTCAATACAAATTCAATAATCTCAATTAAAGCCAAATCATTCAGTACACATACAATAGTTTTAAATGGAGCCATATTAATCAGTACAAATACACTAGGTTCAGATGAAGTCAGATTAATCAGTACAAATACACTAGTTTCAAAATGAAGCTATATTAATCAGTATAAAAACAAATATTTTCAAATGAAGCCATATTAATCAGTACAAGTATAATAGTCCTCTATGAAAAACTTTATAATTAGTTCAAATACACAAGTTCAAGTGAAGCCCTATTAATCAGTCCAAAAAAAACCCCAACAAAACAGTCTCGAAAGAAGCAATATTAATCAGTACCAATATAATGGTTTCCCACCAAATTATATTAATCATATTTATAAATTAATATTGTTCGAATATTGAATACCAAAACCAAACACAATAAATAAATTTAATCGGAAAAAAAATCAAAATTCAAAGACCTGAAATTATATTGATTCCTGATCCTAATTATGTTAAAATGGATCACACAATTGTTGTATTTAATGCTGTGTTCGTCCCGTGTTTTGTATCTTGTATTTCGCATGTGTTTTAGTGCCATGATTTAAACTTCGTTCTTTAAGAAAAACAGAATGTTCATTCAATGTATGTGTGTGTGTCGTCTCACTCTTCCCTTAATTTATAGCCCCGTTTGTGACATTTTTCCCCTGGTTTATCTGTACCTGAAAAGGAAAACAGTGTCCATTAAGTAATTATTGTTAACCCTTATAATTTCTCTAAATTTGATAACAATTGTATATGAAAAGTATACGATGTTAGGTGTTGTTATGAATAAGTGATGTAATATATATCATTATGTGTTACGTTAGCTTTAAACAAAAAACAGGAAGTTCTATGTTCATTATGATAGCAAATATGTAATATCAGGTATTTTCACAAGTTACGTGCTATTAATAAATATAAATATGGTTATATATAAATACTTAGAAACGCAGCATAGATCTGCAATCCCATTATACTCCTTTATTATACAAGGGAAAACAGTTTTGTATTTTTGTAATGATGCGTCAAATTATGTAATTACTACTATAACATTACCATTCGGGAAAGCAAATGTTGATACATCTTAAAATTTGAATTATTTGATGAGAAATGTGTCATTTTTTTATATACTCTTAAGTATTTGTTTCAAATACCAAACAAAATATATTATCCACACCTTATATCTAAAAAGAATAATTATTCGGAAGAAGTTATTTCTTAATTTTGATTTGATTTTTATAAACTTACATAAATTACAAAATGTTATTTTCACTATTTAATGGGTTGATTTTTAGATAGGTTGTTAATGGTTACTTACATTTGTCACTGTTTTTCATTAATGTGCTGTAAATGTTTTTGAGCCGTTTTTTGGTCTGCTCAAAATAAACAAAAATTAATAATAAAAAACAATGTTAGGTGTTTAAAACGAAATAGCAAACTTATCAATACTGATAAAAATAATTTAAGAATTATGTAAATTTTATTGTTTAGAACAAAGAAAAGTATTTAAAGCTATTTATAAAGATAAGTTTAGGCATGCAAATATTTGAACATGTGCTGTTCTATATTGATTTCTTTGCTTAACCTTTAAGCAATTAAAATGTTTACAAAATAATGGAAATCATATCAAAATACATTTTATATTATATGAAGAAAAAAGAGAAAACAGTTACAATAATATTTAGACAGATCAAAATTAAAATAATCGCATTTATTTATTCTCATTATTTTCCATCATTTCAGCCTTTTATTCATTGAAATGTTTATTTATTGATTCATGTTTTTTTATTATATTTATCTAATCAGTTGATTACAAATGCATTCATTATCTGAAAACAATAGAAACTGTACTAGATACAGTTTCCGTGTCATTTTCATCTGAAATGAATATTACGATATACAAACACGATTTCACTTTATACAATATATATTGGAATTAATGAATTACATGTTCGATAAAGATTAATATAAAACACCAAAACAATGAATTTAGCTTTCAAATTGATAAAATTATTGCTAACATATCTTTAAAACTATATATATCAAAACTTGTATGACTCTATGGTCAGATTGTACGAATGCGACACAATTAGATATGGTCTGGCAATACACCTTTAAAAAGAATATCTCATACTTGATTTTAATCAAAATAATTTGAATTTTTACATGCATTTCATTCTTTTTGTCTAATAATCATTCAAGCACATTCGAATTTCACGTCACAGCATTAGTTATGCCATACAATTTAAATTCCCATTAATTCGCTTTTTATCGTTGTGACAGTACTTTAATGTTAAGACAGGTGAAATAATTATTTTATACAGCTGTATACAGATTAATGGTCAATGACATTAATTTAAGGAGACAAGTTTTATAAATCACATAGTAAAAGGGACAGAACAGGCATTATACTCAGGAAATAACATTGTAACACACTATACTAGCTTTTCATATTTGTACTAGAATTTTGTAACAGATTTTATTTTATCTTTCAGATGGCGTGCACTATTTACACACAACGGGAGAGATGTAAGAACCTTTAAAAAAATTTAACCCAATGTTACATGAATTGAACTACCTATATTGAACTTCAGAAAATAACAATTATAAACACATTTATATTGTTAAAGTATAACCAAATTCTATACAACATGGAAATCACCCTTTTCCATAATTATACCCCCACCACAAAATGTGTTTGTGTGGGGGGCTATAATGGATTCGCTTTGTCGCGTCGGTCAGTCGGTCAGTCGGTCCGTCGGTCGGTCGGTCCGTCTCCATTTTCGTGTCCGCTCTAGAACTCCTATACCACTTGAAGGATTTTATTCAAACTTGGCTCAGATGTTCACCTCAGCAAGGGGATGTGTAGAACCCATGTTGCCCATGTGTCAGCTCAAGGTCAAGGTCACAATTGAAGGTCAAATATCAAACACAGTCAAATATTGGACAGTATGTCGTGTCCGCTCTGTAAGTCCTACAGTAATTGAAAGATTTTCTTCAAACTTGGCTCAAATGTTCACCTTAACAAGGGGATGTGCAGAACCCATGTTGCCTATGTGTCAGCTTAAGGTCAAGGTCACAATTGAAGGTCAAATATAAAACAATCAAATATTACACAATATGTCGTGTCCGCTCTGTAAATCCTACAATAATTGAAGGATTTTCTTCAAACTTGGCTCAAATGTTCACCTTAACAAGGTTATGTGCAGAACCCGTGTCATCCTTCTGGGGGCTTAAGGTCAAGGTCTCACTTGAAGGTCAAACATTGACTTAGAAAATGTTCTTAAATTTTAACGTGTACTTGAATATTTCTGAAACCAGCACAGGTATTTGCTTGAAACTTTAAAGATATATGAGGTGTCACAATTACGATATACAGGTCAAGTTTCATGATTATTTTTATTATACAATTTAAATATACAAACAGTGAAATTTGCAGTAAAACTGTAAGTGCAAAAAAACTGGCAATTAATACCAAACGGCAATTTTCAGTGTTTTTTTAACTGGAAAGTTAGAGTAATCGCAATGCATAATAATTAATCAATAAAATTTTACAGACACAATATCAAATGATAAACAAAGGTTTACGAATGCAAACATATTTAGCCATTATGCTGTACGCTATTGGTCTTTATTATTGTAGATAAGTATATGACTGTAAATGATCAAAGTAACTTTAAAAATCTATAATAAACAATATCATGTAAAAGACGGTGATGTAAAGTATCATTTATCATGTTATTAAAGTTATTTCCTGACGAATCTATAGTTCTCATGTTTTTGCCTTCCTGATTGTACTTGTTATGTCGGTATTTTCGTTCCTTTGAAATTGAAATACTGTTTCTGTTTTTTCCTTTCTGGTTGTAGTCTGGTTAAATGAAATATATCGTTACCTTCGTTCCTATGAACTTGAAATTCTAAGTTTTGGTGACAGAGAGCTGCCGTTTTAAAATATCAAAGGAAATCGTTAAACTAAAGTCATGTAAGTTAAGTTAAAAATCAACCTTAAACTTAACAAATTTATATTATCATTATTATACGTTGAATTTTATAGTTAATGTAGTACATATTTAATATGAACTATCTGAGTAAGTTGTCCTAAAAGGGGTAACTCATATTGATATAACTTTTTACAAATAATTTTAAGAGTGCGCTAATATGACTTACTAAGTAACGCTGTTCATATAAAATATAATAATTATTGTTTAATTTTGATTATGTTTTAGGACATGCTAATATCATGATATGATTATTTTATTCAGTAATCATAATATTTACAACATATAATATACAACAATTAGTTATTGGTCAAATAATGGTGAATGATTGCTTTAAATACCATTTAATTCTCACTATGCTACGACATATCTAAATTAGTATTGAGAAAATTGTAAACAAATATATTGATATTGGGCAGCAAAATGTAAATGCATAAAATGCAATTATAGAAAAACAGGTATATCTATAGGGAATGTAAATTAAAATTATCTCATGAAATAAATATCCATTAAATAATTTATACCGAATCACAAATGGAGAGTTAATTTGAGCATATAACTTTTAGTCGATATAAATATATAGGTAGGTCGTTCTAATGATATACAAGTATGTGTATTTTATCACAGCTAAATTGATAGAAACATTTCAGTGTTTAAGAAATAGTTGTACGACTTCAGTTATGTTAGACAGTTCAAAAGTTTGTACGTCATGTACTGTTTTTAACTTTCGTTTTAGTAATTTGATGATATACTGAAAGAAAACAAAATATTTTTATCATTGTTCCTACGGAAATACAACATTATTCTATATAGATTTAAATAGAGGAAAAACTTAAAAGTCATATAATCTAAATGTGTATACATAAAATGATTAATAGTATTGTCGCAAGCATTATATTACAAACTTTAAACAAAGGTATAATAGAAACAGTTCTATATTGGTGTACCTATTTTGTGATACACTCATTTTGATTTAAAATTTATTTTGATTTGTTCTTAATTATCTGTTTTTTATTTGTTGTTGTTGTTGCTTTTTAGATTGGATCTTACTGTTTATCTTACTTGGGTTACCACTTTGCTGTTGGAATGAATTCATATGGAGACAAAATTAAACTAACTTCCTTACCTGAGAAGTTTATATAAAACATTCTAGATCAACGGTACTCACACTGTCCAGAAATAATAAGCAAACATAATGTGAGCAATAATAAAGGAACAACATAACGAAATAAAACATAACAAAACCGCTGTATAAGAATGAAGTAGTTTCTTTATTGCATGTGTGCAAATGACAAAACCCTGTTTTTGTGATTTATGTGTGTATAATTGCAATTTTTTCTTTCTTATGCTGAGCGTCGTTAAAATGCCTATTGTTTGTGTTATTACTTTATACGAATAATTTATATCTATCAATATAATGGTAACACCGCGTTTTTTCACTTATTTATCATTGGCATCATAGATAATGCAGTAGTTCATATTAAAAGACATCGACATTATACATTTTTAATTGCCAAGGTGTAACAATTGAAAATAAGTGTGAGATTTTTTGTGGAGAGTCAAAGTTATTAGTTCTAAGTTTATTGTTGCAAAATTATTCGTATTATATCTTTTTATTCAATTTGCAAGTATTTTTCGAGACGTCAATAAAAATTTCAGAAAAAAAAAAATACAATTTGTAAATTATTTTATATGCAGAATTTTATATGCCATGAGATGTTGTAAATTACAATGAATGTTTCCTTTTTTTTACTTGATGTATCCTCTGAAAATGCATATGTTTTTTGAGTACTCACATAAAGAAATTATGCGCTATTCTGTTGCTTTATCATTTAAGTCTTTTATTACGATTCAGTAATCTATATTTAATCTATATTAATTTGTGAAACGAGAAAAACTTGTATATTTTGTTACACAATGACGTAAATTTTTAACTCAAGGAAATAATCTAGCCTACTTTGTGATCGAATGCTTTTTTTCACTCGGTGTTGCTTATCTGCCAAATGACATGATGATCACTGTTTTCAATAATTATGTTCATTCAATGATCAGAAGTTTCCTTATTTGTATAATGTCTTCAATCTTATTTACCTTTATTAAAATTAAACACCGTATAAAGGTCACCGCAATAAACAACGTTTTGTTATTATATTCTTCTATCATGTTCTCAAGTGCATAAAAACTCAAGGGAATGCTCATCTGATGTTAAACTATCATTATTTGTCATGCTCTTATACAAGTTCTAATAATTGTACGTTCTCTATATTATATTCTCAATCCAAAGGTCAAATGTGTCGTTTTTGAGTATCCCTACGCTCTTACTCCTTGTACATTATTCACTGTAGTAAATATGTTTCCAGTCCTAGTTTATCACATCTAAGTATTTCTATTTTAACAATGTATTTCTTTAAGAATACATGTACAGACATATCAGTTTTTCTTAAATTCATGATATTCGAAAACTTTATGTTGCTTTACAATATAGAAGAATGTCGAATTTTGGAAGATGACATCATATAGTCTCATAAAGTTGTACGCAAAAACACTAGACTTAGTACTGATCCTAATGATGTCTTAATAATGCATTTGTTAAGTTTAAATAATTCATTAATGGAGGTCGTGAAAACGAAAATATAAGTATAAAGATATAAAAGCCTTTTGTGCAGGTCATGTTTTCAGATTGTCTTATAAATTATGTAAGTAGATAATAAAAAATCATAATTTACTATATTATAAACTGCATTTAAGGCATTATTAAAGGCGTTTGTTTCAGGGAAAACATCTCGGTAAAATATATTTAGATACTAAAATGAGGTCACTCCAATCACTTAAGTTTAAGCTTTTTGACTCTCTTTATATCAGTAGGCTATGTAATGTTTTCTTGTTTGTTTGTAATGTATAACCACTTGTTTGCTAATGCTTTATAATGATAATCATTAATATTTAGCAATTTTATTTATAGGGTTTCATATCAAAGTTTTATTAATTGTTGATTTATGTCGTATCTTACACCATGTTAACTTTTTTATAATAAAAATGTTGTTGCTTTTATGCTTGTATATATTCATACTGTGAAATACTACATTTTGTAGAGTTTAAGAGATAATGTTTTCTGACTGTGTGTACTTAAAACGGTTTGGTTTACACTTCGAACGGTTAGTATTTATCAGTAATTTCAAATATCAAATTTGAGGAAAATGTACATGTTATTGTATTTGGTTACTACAGAATTGGTTAACAGCATAAAAAAAACAACTACGTTAAATTCAGTTTGACACATCTAGATATCGTTATAGAATTATCCTCAAAATCAACGTCTTTATGAAGTTATAACCATACATGATTGCATTTAACGTTAATCATAGTGACTTTTATTTGTAAAACAATCTTTATTTACATTACTGATGTGTCTCTTGGATCACTTTTGGAAATAAACAAAAGTGTTTCATTTAAATTTTATAATTATTATTGTGCTTTTTTGCCAAATTATGTAAAATATATTATCAAATATGGCACCTGATATGTGTTATAAAATACAAGCTAGACGGTAAAAGTATTTTATATTTGAAAATATCAACCATTATGTTTTTTTTTTTAAATAAGGCAAACTTTGAAAGCATTTGTTGATAATGTTTATAGTTTAACATTTCTGAAGCAAAAGAAACCTTTTAATAGCAAAATTTAAGGTAAGATAAATCTCAATAACTCGTAAACCATACACTTAACTTTGTTTAAATTTTGCATACATGTGTCCTTCAAGGTACATAACTGACCTTTATTATATTGCCCAATAGGGGGCTCATACCTTAATTTACTATTTAAAGTACCTACTGGTGTAATGATAATTAGTGTAATGATACATTATGTCCCCGTTTGCGGTGATTATCGTTTAATAATACCCTAAACGTTATTTCATTTGTGCACAAACGTTATCGACAAATCGTCATGTAGCATTGTAGTTTCAAATTAAGACAAAACCTTGCCTATAAGCATCGGGTATTGTATGTGCAAATGTTAACTATCTTGTTAATCAGTTCTTTGAATCAAACGTTTGGTCCAAAACTAAATTTTTATGATAATATTAAGAGGATATTTTTTCGTTTGAGTGAAATATGGAATATATTTTCACGAAACATGATAAAAAGCCACATATTTTCACGAGCCGGGACGGCGAGTGAAAATATGAGGCATTTTATCATGTTGAGTGAAAATATATACCATATTTCACGAAAAACGAAAAAATAACCTTTTTATTTAATGTCATTATCAAAGAAAAATGGTTATGAACCCCCTTGCCTGCTACGCAGCTGCAATTATACAGCGCGCAGTAATGTAAGTATCGTCTTGTTTTGCACGCGATATTTAGCGCTAGATTGTGACGTCACGTAAACAACTTTTTAAACGTCTGTACAGCGTTAATGACTGCATTAAAGATATTGGTGTTCGGATTTATTTTCTTAGTTAGACCATTTTCTATCATTCTAGATAGTTTTCAAAACAAAATTCAACAAAAAAGTTGTTTGTATTTATCAGATTTTTCAAACAAAATGGCGAAAGAAGTCCCTTCAAATAAATATGAGTTTTGACTCCGCCCACTTTCATATTTATATTTCATATTTATTTTTAAAAAATATGAAATATATTTGACTGATATAGCACCATATTTCATAGGTAAAATTAAATAAATAATATATTCTACTAGAAATAGTAATCACGACCCTAGTATGTGCCTTTGTATAGACATGATGAGTTAGATAATTTTCATGGAATAATTATACCATTGTATGTTGTAAATAAAAATGAATAATATCTGTTTAGAGGTTTCTTATGAATAAACAGTACAATAAAGATTACTCTGTATTATTTATTTACGAATGTTGTTTGGATTGTTGGCAAATTAAAGATATTAAGAACATAAAAGAATTGAAACTGCAATATATTGAGCATATTTGTAGCAATATATTATACAAGTACTGGCATATCTGTCCATAGATGCACATTACTTGTCTGTACATTTGTCATGCTCGAAAATGAATTTGCAAAATGGTATTACAGTTATTCCGAAATAATTTGAGTGCTGGCTCCTTTAAGCTAATTGAAACAAAAAAAGCATGACAATTACCTTCTTATAGTATGTTTTAAAAATAAATGTAAATAAGGAAAACACGGACTTCGTTTATGATGTATGTAAACCTTCAATGTTAGCTCGTTATATGTACATATGTTTGCATTAATATGTTATATGAAACCAAATCGATTAGATTAAAATGACCTTTCAACAATTGTCATGGAAATGTACCCGTTTAAGAACAGGTTGCGGAAAATGTTGTCAAATCAAGTTTAATGAATTCAATGATTTAATATTAATAAAGTGACAATACATACTTGTGACAATTTAATTTATGGCATAAGTAATATTATAATTATGAACTAATAACAAACTTATTTTTGTACCGTTATAGATTTAAAGCGCTAATACTTACATGAATACAAATCATATTTATAAACATGAAGTATCCTCCAAAAGAT
This sequence comes from Ruditapes philippinarum, assembly GCF_026571515.1. Taxonomy (NCBI): domain Eukaryota; kingdom Metazoa; phylum Mollusca; class Bivalvia; order Venerida; family Veneridae; genus Ruditapes; species Ruditapes philippinarum. Next base: position 37,227 of record NW_026854293.1, read on the forward strand.
TGTCAGTTCAAATCATGTCCATATTAATCCAGAATCAAAATATCTTGAAATTAAAAGACAAACATCTTAAGTTCATTGTATGACAACTAACAAATGTAAAATATATATAAAAAGATCATAATAAATAATACAAATGTGTAATGTACCTTATTTATATCAGCTTAGATGGACAATCGTTAACGATTTATTTTGTAATGCCTTTTAATTTGAACATTATGTACGATAGTTTATTTACAATTGAGGGCAATAAATGCATTAGATAAATATGCCTGCTTTATTCAAGAGTTATCCTTATATTTACATATTAATATACTGTTACTGATACTAAATTTCAAAATAAACATATACAAATGTGTTAGGTAAGTTTTTTGTAGAACACAAATTGTGACTTTATTAACAGTTTAATTTCTGATTAGGCATGTGCGACGGTTATATCAAAAGTATAAAAGTGGATTAAACAATAATTAAAGTATGAAAGTGAATAATATTATTTTTTTCCAGATATGTCTTTTTTGATTTATTGACTTTAAATTCAAATTTGCAGCGATACTGATTTTGCATGCCTTGTATTACTGTCGCAAACAGTACTTAATTTTCAGATTCAGATGACCTGGTTTCAATTGTCAAAGGCAAAAATAATACATTATAATACGTCATATAATGTGACACAAATACAATCAGATGTAATTAGTTGTTACCTTACTTGAATAATATTTTGTATATAATGAAGACACATATAAACAACAAGGAAGCCTCAAAATATTGAAAGTGGATATAACAAAGAAACGAACATATATTCAAACTACACAATAGGTAAACTTACCAGGCCGTCCCTCACAGTTGAATTGAAATGGCAGAACATATTTGATTAGCATTTTCACAGAATTCCTTAAATGTTTATTATATAACACCTGTCGGAATACAATAAAGACAACATATTTAAGAAAATTGTACAATATACATGTGGAAATCCTGGAGCCATCTCTTAAATGAGTATTGAACTGGAAACAACTGTATGTCATATAAAATACAATATTAAGAGTACAGATTTGCAGACGCAATTTAGGACAAATAACGCAAAATGAAATAGGCAAATACGTATTAATTAATGTAAGGTATCAATAGTCAATTAATGTTACTCATGTTACCCAATAAATTGTAGAACCATTCATTAAATCAAAATAAGTTATTATTTCTTAATATTAATGCATCAAAAATGCCGATTTAAAACATCCCTTTACAGAGGTGATTTAAAAGTTGGATAAAGTGTGATCCATTGGAATCATTAATCACAACAAAATTAAATGAAAATTGTAGACTCGGTTTGATTGATTCTGTACATGGATAACGAAAAAGCACAACTTCCTTGACGACCTTTTTTATAGTATTACGCACATCAAGGTATCCCTGTATAGATATACAAACAATGCACAATAATTACACTGTTTGTCACAATGTGTATTAGTCCAAAAATAATGTTTATTTAGACGGACGAATACAATTTCATTTGACAATGGTATACGGATAACTATATCTTTCTCGTTAAACGTTATTCCATGAATTCCATAAATCGTGCCTACTTTGAAAGGCATATTTTACCTCAGGAACATATAAATGTTAACCCTTTTAAAGGAGACAAAGATGAATTGTATAATGTAAATAATGGTGTCATTAAATGTTAGATGCGTGTTACTTGAAGATAATAGCGAAACATGTGAAATTGTTTGTCATAAATGCAACAACATGTAGACACAATAATATTTTGACTTCCATACAAATTACCTATTCACTATAATAATTGTTATTTTCATATAAAGTGCAACAGATGAAAACGAGGTTCTAGTCATTAGGCCAAAGAGTAACTTTGTTTGGATACTCCAAAGAACACTATCATTTATATATAGATATAAAATTATGTCTTGAAATAATTAACCTTGAAGTTAAATAATATTGCAAATGTGATCGATGAATTCTTTCATTTGAAAATGTGATTTTTTATTTAATAATGCTTGCAGTAAATATAAATTGTTCAATATAAATTAATCGTAAATTGTCGCTTATTTAATCTCATATAAATATTCTTCTTATTCTTATTATTAAAACTATTTTACATTGGATTGCGAGGAAAGTTTACAAATGATTGCATCTTAGCAAGTGAAATTGGATTATTCATATGTTACATAGAATTATGTAAAATTAATATTCCTGTCGGGGCCGCAACTGCATAACGGGTATCAACTGTTACATTTGTCTATACCAAGCTGTGTAAGGGTTGTACTTTAGCAATGATCGAATATATTAATCGAAATGTGGTAACACAAGCTTACTATGTTGGATACAAATTATCAGATATTAAGATTTACACTGATACATATGATCTTTATTTTAATAACACCAAAGTTTTGAGAATGTTCTGTCGGGGTTTCACATCACGGATTCGTTTCGGAAACGATATCAAAATAAGACTTTGGAAATACATTTTACATTCTATACTGGTCGTGTCTTTATATTCTAAAAGTTCCCTTTCATTTGCAAATATCAAATATGTTTCTACAATGGTAGAATTTAACTAGCGATTATATTTGTAAAGAATTCCACTTAAAGAGTATCTTATTTCCTTTTAATATTCCTATTTGTCTTTCTTTTGTGAATCAATAACACAAGAAGAGAGGGAGAGGTCAAGTATGATTGTTATACAAAATTTTGAATTAGTTGTTCCATTTAATTAACAATCAAGCGACATTTGTTATTTAAGAAGAAGACGGAAACATAATATCTTCAAAGATGTATTTGTTCAAATATAATGTGGTACCATTTTAAATAATACAGGAGTTAAAATCGACTTTTAGTTTTATATGGTTTAAAGGCTGAAGGTATATTAGTGGTGTGTATTCATCGTGCCTCGTGGATGTATATTGGTTATTCTGAAAAATCGTTGTTTAGTCTTCTTATTTAGCGACAGGTAAGAAATTTTAATACAATCATAATAATGAAAATTGATGATTGTGTTAACTTCTCCATCGATATTATGTATAGATGTTTCGGTTGCAATATAATACTTTCGTTTGTTTGTATAATGAGGACATGCCGGAGAACATTTTGTTTTAACGATTAACAAATATGTTTCAATTAACATACACTATCAATAGATAAGGTTGTTTCTATAGAATCAATTAACAAATTGATAATTTTTAAATTTCTTTCAAAATTTTTGTTATATTTTGGTGTCATATGTATATTGATACTTTTCAAAAGGCGCTTAAAACTCTATTTTATTTAACTTTACTATATTCGGACATAATGACAGGTACCTGTCATCTTCCATCAAACAAGAAGAAGGTGGGTTAAGAAAACCCGTCAGATATTCCCAATGTAATCGGGGCATCAAAATAGTTTTAATAGTTATTATCTGAAAAATATTCTTAACATTTGTGCAAATATAAATAAAGTTAACCATTCTCAATGTTTAAAGATAATCATTTGAATGGTTATGCTATACAATTTCACTGTAAACATTATACATACAACTTTTTTAATACACAAAGAAACAAAAATTGAAGAAAAAAAAATTGCATTTACTGGGGTTTGTACCCACGCTCTATCGAAACTATGTATCTTCACTGAAAATGAATACTCTTCAGAAAGAAGATACTGTATTAGGCATTTAATGCATTAAAGCAGCTCGTTTCCAGATAAATGTTTAATTTCATTGAAATTTTGAAAATGAATTTAAATGTATTTTATTGTATAGTTACCTTAAGGAATAATTTTATACATTATCAATGACACTAACAACCAACGTTTAATACAAAAAACTCATGCAGTAGAAAAAATATTATGACGTCTAATTAAAAAATCACCATTAATCACTCAAAACGTGTAATTTTTAACTTAAATCTTGAATCTTTCTTCTTTGCCTAAAATCTTAGTATATTTTTCACAAGTTTGATTTATTGAAATATTTTCGCTCATCTCGAGGCATGTTGCTTTAATGTTAACGTCCAAATTCTAAAATGTTTGTTTTAAAATCAGCTAAAAGTTTCACAGATACATACATTGAAACCGTGAAAATAAAAGAGGGTGTATCGATCCGGAAGTTTAATGAAAACAAATTTTTAACCAAACTATTTGTATCAATATCATACCTTATAATAATACACCAGGGGCCGTTTTATCAACGTGTCGTAGTCTACGACAATTTTTTGTCGGTGTCATACGTCTGCAACAATGTCGTACGACCGTTTTATGAAACGTGTCGCAGACGTTGTGTTTCTGCGACGTCGCAGCATTTGTCGTAGACAATAATTCAAGCGAGACACAGTCTAGCCATTGCGCTCTTGACGTCACATATGAAATCAAAGTACTAAAAGTACTGATGAGATTTACATGATTATTATCAAGCGGAAAAATTTACATGATTATTATAAAACGGATAAATACTTTTTACTTCCACACAAAGAACAATTTTATTGAGAAAAACAGCTAATATTTTCTGCACTTGATTCACCCCTCAAAATACTATGCAACGCTTAGGTTCCACCCTTAATGCCTGGTCTGTACTGAATTATGTCTCAGAAGCGAGTTTATTCCAGCGCAAACATATGTTTAATAATGTTTAAATAACGATTTTAAAGCACGCAGATGCTTATCACTTGAAGAAAGAAGCAGTGAATGTGAATTTGTTTGTAATAATTAACCAAAATGTAAACAGGTAGTATTTGATTTTTAAACAAAATACTAAATAACTTTAACAACTTAATTGCCAAAAATTAACAGACGCAAAAAGTGGTTTATGTTAATGACCGACCAGTCACTTTAATTAAAACAGACAATTAAAAAATCAAAAGAATTTTAAGAAACGCCAAAAAGTATGATAGTAAATTAAAAGCTAGCTGTTAATTCTTAAATACCACCGGACTTTTCGAGATCAATCGTAACGTCACGGCTATGACGTACTATGTACAAGTCTAAATAAAACATATGTTCTGTTCTGCGATTGTCTATAATAACCTCGGAGTTAATGCGGATTGAAAGTATTTATACCACGTGGTGTCAGATGAGAGTGTAATATTTGATAATGTATTTAAAACGAATGGATATATTTGATATCTAAAGGAAAATAAAGTCTGTTTCTGTACAATTTTGATTGAAAATGTCTAACAATATTTTTTAATTTAAATACGCCCATGCATTGATGTACAATGCTAAACAAACTGACTAAATGTCAACAGGTTGGCATTTTGTATTTTTCTACAAAAATAACAATCAACATATAAATAATGTTTTAATTTTTACTTGATATTGGACATAGCGTAGGTTAGACCGAAATACCGTATCCGTTCTGTGTATTCGTACTATTGTGTTCAGAAGACTGACGGAAAGGGCCGAAAAGTTGCGATAATAATAATACTATTAATAAAGACTTTATTTACTTTATTTAACGAGAGAATTCATTTGAACAAACATATCAATCTTTCATGGGGCCCTCAACAAGGAACAATTTAAGTCTAACATATTCAATTGTTGTGGCGATTTCACGAGAATAAAGAAGAGTGAAGAGTGCCCGTAAATGTCAGGCTACCCACGATATGTATATGAAAAACAACAAAAAAAACCTGAATTATTGTTGTCGACAACATTCAAGTATAATAGTCATTTTTTCAAAGTATTTTCCGAGGAATACGGTACACACTAGGAGATAAGAATAAGTCTTTCTCGTTGTTTGAAACAAAAATATATAATATACGTGTATATTATAGATTTACTATTGGCAATGCATCGAAATAATAAATTGCTGTTTTGCTTTTCTTGGCTTTTTTAATTGAAACGGAACACGCTGTATTTTTATTCTATTCCTATTTGTAATCTAAATAAAATATTTCACTTTAAAGTGTCGTGTATATTTGTTTGTAAATTGTTTTTTTTGTTTCGGAATTAGATTAATTGTTTATAGGTATTTATACATATATTTCATGTTGTTTTCTACAAAATCTCCTACTCCCGGCATTGTAATAACAGTTTGGACACTAGATTTTTTTCAAGTCTTGAAAAGAATTGAAATACATAATTAATATATCATGCAGTTTGTGCAAACTTATTAAATACATTTTTGTTTTGCCTTTATTTCTGAAGAAAGTAGTGGTGATTGTGAAATTATTAAAGTTGTTATTGTAGCAAAATTTTGATTTCCATACAAATTATGAAATCATTTTCACCGTACCTGATTGGCAAACATTAACAGACAGGTTAATGATCGACCAGTAACTAACGGAAATAATAATAATAATAATAATAATAATAATATATTAATAAAAAGCTTTTAAAAAATAAAGCATTTCTAGGACTGAATTGGCCTTATAAACAACAGAACAGAACTGTTCTGTTCTGCCTTTATGAAAGGATTTTTGCGCGTGTTAGAAACAATTATAACTGCTTTCTTAAAAAACGCCAAAATTATGTTTAAAGTACTGTAAATTAAAAGCAAGCTGTCATGATAAAACCAATGATTTCTTTCAAGTTTGTACATATATTAATTACTTAAATGGCACCCAATTTTTCTAGTATAACGTGAGGCGCACATTTTGCTCATTTTCCGAGGAATACAGTACGCACAAGATAAAAACAAGCTATTTCTAACTAGTTCTGTTCTTTCTCGTTGTTTGAAAGAAATATATATCATAAATTTTATAGATTTACTTTTGCTAATGTATCGAAATAATGAATTGCTGTTTTGACATTTTTTGTAAAGAAATATTAAGATGGTAAGGAACACGCACTGCTTTTTTAATTGAAACTTAACACGCTGTTTTTGTTTTGTTTTGTTCTGACTTGTAATTTATATGAAATATTTAACTTTAAAATGTAGTATGTTTTTTCTTTTTTTGTTGTTGTTGTTTTCGAAAAGCGGATTATTTTTTTCATAGATATAAATACGTATATCTCATGTAGTAGTAGTATACTAAATATTCCCCCACCACCGGGATTGCAAATTACGTAGTTACAGTTCGGATTCTAGATTTAAAAAAAATTAAAATGCATTTTTAATACAACTCAAAGACTGATTCAGAAAAATTAGTTTATTAGACAAATAACAAATCTTGAACTCTAGCTAAATACACTGTAAAATCATACTTGTACAGACGTGAAAGCATTTACAGATAAACTTATAACTTATAGTTATAGCTACGATTGTTTTACAAATGAATTTGTTAATATATTTACTTATGACTTTATGTAAATATCTCATGTTTATTGAAGGTGACTTATAGGCCCATTGGGCCGGGTGTATTTAATATGTTGTATTATTTGAATTTGTAAATTTGTTTACACATGCCACTATATAATAAATAAATTACTTACTTACTTAATTACTACACTATGTAAATTGTGCAGACTTAATTATTTATGTATCTACACTGTATATTGCAGTTTACAATTAAATTTGATAACTTAAACATTAGTGTTTTTCATCCACGGTAACTTTTAGTTAATGTCGCCTTGTCTTGTTGATCGTTTTTATATTATATTATATTGACTTTTTTTTTCTTTTTAATTTTTTTTTTTGGTGTCATGACCACGGTAACATTCCGGTGTCCTTTATTTGATACCATATGGGTTTTCCTTAAAGAAATATATTAAATGATGTAAAATCTAGTAAAAATATTATGATTGATCAAGATTTGAAAAAAGACGTGAGTAGATTTATACGGAAACGTATAGCGACCACCCCTATATGTTAGTTAAAACAGAATTTTTGACAATTTATTTATTACATATTATATACCTAACCAATTTTTATAAACTTACTTGATCTGAAATATTTATCTGGTAATATCTACAACCCGTGCATGTTGGTAAAAACAGAATTTAAGACAATTTATTTAACACACGATATCTATTTGACCAATATTTGCATTGTTATTTGATATTGAATATATATTTTTTACTCAATCTGCTGTTAATATTTCTGGATTAAAATTTATGTGAGTTTTTTCTGTTCATTTATATGTATTAGTTATATATATTTGAGGCTTTTTTATTATAATATAACATATTTTACAGTTTATATTTGATAATGAGGACAGAAAAATCCCACGCAATATATAAAGGATGCAATTAAATCAAGTTATGTAGTAAATCATATATAATACGTATTTTTTCGTAATCTACCGTACGTTTTTTATCTTATAATGCAAGATAAACTACTTTTAACTTTCTGACAAAATGAAAAAATAATACACTTACATCTTTTTAAATATGTATTTCTTTCCTCAAATCATATTTACATATAACAAACATACTATAAAACTATAAAAAATGTCATTTGATATATATCATATAGGAGTGGTCGCTATACGTTTCCGTAGATTTAAGCGAAATTTTCTTGTCCATGCTATTTAATTTTTATTTTATTTTCGATAGAAATATTTGGAACTCATTATTAATAGAATAGAATATGACCGTAAGGGCATATTTCCTCCAATTGAACGATATTATAGACATTTTTATGGGGTATAAAATTTGCATATTCAGTTTCTTTCTTATACTTAGAGCGCATGTATAGAGTCCCTTTTAAGCGTTTGGCATTAAAAGAAAACAAATAAAAACAATTGAAACATGTTTTTTATTCTAAAAAAGTTATTTCATAAAAAATAACGTGCTGAGCATGTATACATGTAAACCGTGACCGCCAGTCTTGACGTCACAGAAACGTCGTACGACAGCCCCAACCCTGTCGTAGTGCTGCGACATTTTCTACGACGTCGTAGGCTACAACAAACGTTAATAAAACGGTCTTAACGTTCTGCGACATGTCTGCGACAAAAAACTAGTCTACGACGTGTCGTAGAGCGTTGATAAAACGCCCCCAAGGTGATATAACAAGAATTTATTTCATAAAGAAGTGTAGCCATAATAGTGTTTAAGACAATCTAGTTCTTTGAATGAATTTGATTAACCCTTATGGTACTTTTTATACAGAAAAAGAGTTAAATACAAACTTTTCAATAAGCAATATTTTTTTGTAAACCGTTTAATGTAAATATCATGTTACTATCATACAATCAAAAGAAGTGTCGTCTGTTATTCTCTTTACAAATTGATCAGCTCGTGTTTTAAATAAATGGACTGACTCTTAGACAGATAATGTTAATCACGTTAAAATATATCAGATATCAATACACAACATGTATAGGTTTATAACCATTATATAACATATATATTTTAAGTGTATTACTTACTTTGTAATATAACGAATGAGACCATCATTGCACTACTGTTTTGTGTTCATATATAACGCTATTTAAATTATACTTTAACGATCAATACTGACCCTCTTTGATCAACGTTATAGTATTCAGTAACTTTTTTTCCTCATTCATAATTCAAACGACTTTGAAATACGAACTCTTCTGTAAGATCAAACAATTATCAATACTTATTAGACGGACAGTTATTCTAAACAATATCTTTGTTGAATGACTTGAAACAACCTACAAATATGTCCTCTTCGCGAGACAATATTATTAACCATTATGCTGTTTTAAAAGTAATAATGAATAAAAAAAACTGCTCTTTAAACGATATTAAATAATTCCACAACTTAGTTGCCCGATGTATATACGCTTATGTATGCAATAATATCTACTTGAATGGAACTCAATATTTTTTAGAAAAGGTCATACATAAGTATGTGTTGAAAATAGTTGTAACATGGTTATTTACAATTATTTCAATGAATAAATCAATAACTTATTAATTTTTAAGTTTAAATTTGCAACGTACTTTATATCCAATTAATCATGATAACACATTAATATTTATATGGTTATAAGTTGAAGATCACCATCACATACTTGCAGACAAAAGTTATTTTTGTTGTTGCTTTTTTAAGTAACTATATTGAATTAAAGTATTGAAATGCAATTACGTACACAACAAATATATCAAGTACATTTATAAAGTATTTATTTTTTATTAGTCATATTGTGGGACAAATTCACACAAAAGATATAAAAGATAAAACAAACTGCAAGTATACCAACCGTTACAGGATAAGAAACCATATAATCAAGATAACTATGAGAACATTTCTCAGTCTTAACAGTCAAGACAGCTATATAATATCTGAATAATTCATTACACTCTTGGTTAACAGATAAAGGGAGATACATTCATTAAATAAGTATTAATTGTCTTGAGGTAAACAGAGAGTACATGCACACAAACAACAATTTCAATATTCTATTCTATTCTTAATTTAAACATAGATGATTGCAAATACATATGCAACAACAGATGAATATCATATATGACACAAGTAGTGAAAGTAATAATAATTTACCAACTTTTTTAAGTAATAAACTCGTGCGCGTTGGATTGTACAAAAGTATAAAACTACACAATGCATTCAGATCACATAACACTTTGTTTCAAGACATTAAATTTGTTTAATATAAGAACACTGCAGTTTGTTAAGATCGCATTACATGTTGTTTCATTAAATTAGACATTCCTGATTAATAATTAAATGATGAAAGTGCAGATTTATATAAAAAAAGAATATAAGTATGGATGCATCGCAGCTACAATTATGTTTTGTTTAGTTTTGGATGACTCGGTTCCAATAGCCAAAAACTTATATAATATTTTATCTTATAGAAATGTATAAGACGATAATTTTACAAAAATAATTATCTGTTTTCATAATGATATTTGTTTGTTATACATGAAAGATTGAAATATATTTCACTGATTGAACACCAGATGTAATATTTTCACGAGTTGGTAGCCACGAGTAAAAATATAATAGCTGGTGTTCAGGAATGAAAAAATTCAATCGTAATAAAAACAAATAAATTTTCTTTTTAGTTCATGCTTTTAAAGTGATTTTGAGTATTTTTTACTGGCGCGTAACGTCATGCATTCTCCTTGATGACGTCATCACAGCATGATGTCACATCATCAATTTCTTGAACTTTCTCTAATTTTGTTACATTTTTAACATGATGTATGATGAAATCCACTTTATGTTCCTAAAGAAGTAAAATTTACGTATTACAGCATTTAGTTTTACTTGTTATTCAATTTAGCTATGATATTTATTTTCATTCACATCCAGATATAGTCCGGCTACTGAGAAAATTATATTTTATAAATTTAACTAGTGGTTAATCAGAATACATGCATTTGATTCATTCCGAGAAACACTGTAAAGCATAGAATAAAATAAAATTATAATAAAAATTATAATAATAATAATAATAAATAATAATAATAATAATAATAATAAAAATGATAATAATAATAAAACAAGAGAGTATATAACTTTTGACTGTCACTATAGCTGAAGTTAAACCAAGATATAAATATTTTTACAGTAAGACAGCAAAGTTAAATTATGACATGATCTATTTGATAAACAATCCATTATTCAAGTCCATCAACGGAATGTTTCTCAAACCTTTTTTTAAACATACGATATCGTGAGTTTTTTAAATCACTATGCAAATAATGTCACCATCCCTGATTATGCAAAAAATGTCACCATCCCTAATTATAGCTCATCAGATAATTTATCATTTTTACTTCTCATATTTTGTATATATACATCTCATAGCCAGCTCTATGTTATAAGGATTTTCTGTAAAGACCTAGTAATGAACATACACTCAGGTATGGTTAGCAATAACCATTTTTATAACAGTGACTTAATTTATTTACATTGCTAAATCCACATAAAAGAACATTGAACCATTTGTTTCATTGTTCTCGGCGTATGTAAAATATCGACACACATTATAAATAGCCGGTAAATTAGCATAATGGATAAAAGTGTCATTAAACCCGGAAGAAATTTAAGATAACCAAATCGTCAAAATACCTGGTGTGTAGTGTCTTCACAAAGTGTAAGCAAGTTTACAATCGATTTTTATAATTTTACGCTCTTAAGGCTTGAGGTATACCAGTTATTTCTATTCAAAGTATTTAGCGGATGTATAATTGATAACGCACAGAAATTGTTATGTATACCATAGATATTCAAAGGTTATTAAGCGACAGGTAAATACTTTCATTTTGATTATAATTAGTGTTTGTATTTTGTTTTTATTAAGTTTTACACCAATATGACCGGCGTAGATATCTTAATGTGAATACGTTTTACGTATGTTTATTTCTGATGGTTATATTTTCAATTGACATACATATGTCGTAGGGTTCCTCTTTCCTAATAAAGGAGGGGCTGTTTCGGCCTGTAATGGTATGGAAACAAATAAACAATTTACTTAGGATGAAAGAAAACGCAAACACAGCTACTTCGTGGCGCAAACCAATGGAAGTGTATTCAATGTGCAAAATACAAAATGCAAAACGCATGTCATTTCAATAATTAAATGAATACTTTACGAGTAATAAATAACAACCAAAATTACCTGTAATGGCACGGAAACAAATAAACAATTTACTTAGGATGAAAAAAAACGCAAACACAGCTACTTCGTGGCTCAAACCAATGGAAGTGTATTTAATGTGCGCATGCGTGACTTCCAATCCGGGTGAGTAAATGTTAGGAGGCCCGTCCAGAAGGAATTAGTTTTTATGAATTATATAGAATGACATTAAGTGTTACATGTTGCAATGAATGAAAAGGATGAATGAAAATGAGAAAAATATGAGGGATGAATAGGACAAATATATAGGACATGTACATATATGATATATAACAAAATGACAAACGTCA
>NW_026854294.1:0-10118 GCF_026571515.1 Ruditapes philippinarum
CTTTCTTTGTCCACATTGCAATATAACATTGTTTATACATTTCAAATTTTCATAAAATTTAGCATGAATCTATCTAAAGGCATCGTCGGAATGATTGCTTATGGAGCGTGGAAATAAATGGTAGCCATGACATAAATATACGTTATACATCCTATTTGTAAACAAATTCAATTGAAAAATACAAACGCAGACAAGATGCGAATATTTTACTTAATCAGAAAACATGTCAAAAACGAAAAGTTGTTGTTCTACTTTTCCCTTTGATGCACGCTGTGCTATTTGACACACAAGGATTATTTTAATACAGGCCTATCACCAATTATTTCTAATATTTTATTATTTAACAAGAAACCAGGTACATTTGTTTAAACCCAATGCATTTTTCCTGTCAAAGTAAATCTACTCATTGAGCCTCATGTTTGAAAAGATAGCAACAAGAAAATTCTTTTTACATTACTGATCAATGTTCCGTTAAATATATAATAGTTTTGATAGCCGGAGAAAATCGATAAGCGAACTAACTGTCTTATTGTCAATCAATCTTTATTTAAGATAACTTCGATAAAAGTTTTTCGAGTGTCTTTCCTCTAAATCGTACAAATATTATAGATTAACCTGCGTGTTATCGGTAATTGGTAAACGTTAAAAAAAGAAGAAATGCTATACGTTCCTGTTTACTAACTGTTGAAAAGCTTTTAAAAATCTAACAAGATCCATTTACGACAATTACGATTAAAAAAGGAAGAAAAAATAAGCACGGCGTTAAACTGATAAATCATGTAAATGCTTCCGCATTTTAAAATATTTTTTTTTTAAATTTGCATCCTTTTAGAAAAGTAGACAATCTTGGTAAAACAATCACTATTTTCATTAGCATATCAATTGCTACCATGTGACGAAATAAGTCTCGGATCGAGGACTATTTCAACATAATTATCTGATGACAATAATTTAAACTCTTGAAAATAAATATATTTTAACTACCTGTTTTTTTCATGGCAAAATAAATACTGCTCAATTACACTTCACAAATTTTAGTTGTTTTGTTTCCCCTAAACTAGTAAGCATGTAACGGCTTATCTGCTAACAGATGCACATCAGTTCGAGCTAGTATTATATTTTCCTTTCTTAACAAAACTGAATGTTTATGTAAGAACACGGGGTGTTTCTTTTATTATTTAAGGTAATGGTAGAATAATATCAGTTATTTACTAACCCATACAAAAATAAATTGCTTAAACAACAACGATGTACGCACGCAGAACAAACACTTGCAATCACCATAAGGTGTTTATAATAATATAATGTATTTCATGGCATCAAAGGAAACATTCAGGACACAAGATTCAATTTTTTATTGACAAAAACATTTCACAATGTCCATCGCCATGTCCGGCGGTTCAATAAAACATGAGAAAAGTACCACATATTAAACATAATGATGATATAGGAATTATATATTACAGTTTACCGCGTTTTTTACAAGTATTTAATTTTAGCTATATTCGAGTGTTATTAATATCGCGCTAAAATTTCATTAATTTTAATACCTAATTTAATTACGTATGATTTTGGTACTTGATTTTTACTTTAAATTTGCTACCCAGTTTAGTCATATTCATTTTATATTGTGATACCGAGATATCAATGTATCAAATATCAATTTTCGATATTCAAGTTTTATATTCAGCAGATAAATGCAGAACAAGAAACATGTACAACAAAATCGCTAAAATCAGATTCTCTAAAATGAGATTACTGCCAATATCGCAAAATTTGCCATACGCGAAAAAAACTTGATACACGATATTTGTAAATACATATAGATTAATATACCAATTTTCGATATCTATTACCAAACATGCAAATAACACTAGACAATTACATAGAAAATAATCATGTGATGAATACATTTAGAATATACAGTTATGATGAGAACTGGTGAAGGGTACATTACAAATAAAAATACCAGTAACACGGATATACATTTTACTCCGGAAATGACAATTGGCTTGCGCTTGCATTAAATTTGAGTACTATATTTCTTTTAGTTACCTCTTCTTAAAGCATGTTAATTCGCAAAAAGTTTACAACCGGTATACAGAAATGGGCGAATTCATTTTATGATGTTTCATTCATTTAAAGCTTGCAGGAAATTATCCCAAAACAGTAGTTCACCATTTTCCTCTCTTGTGTACTCTATGTATGTATTGGTTCTCATCCAGTCCAACATTTCATTGGACATATTTCGCGTTGGAACGTCTTCTAATATAACAATTATAAGACAACTATTACCCCCACGAGAGTAAATGCTTTCCATTCTTGCCATATTGAACTCAAACAAACACCATTCGCTTTTTAGAAACTGCTCAGATATAACAGCAACGGTTTTTCTGCTATTTCCGATGGCTTGTAGAATATTGTCAGCAATATTGTTACCTGGTAAAAAGTCTTTATCATGCAAACACAATTTTAAGCCTTGTCCTTCTAGTTTTGGCATCATTACGTCAAGGATAAAACGTACATCTTCATTTGCATATGAAATAAAAGCATCATACACGAACCTTTCTGGTTCGTTAAAGTATTGATGTAGTCTGATATAACCAAAATGCTTGATCTTAGTTATGCGCATAAGATAACGTAAGTTCCACCTATTCTTGTATACTACACCACCAATAACAATTGACAGAAATACGGATATACCTATAGAGCAAGCTACAATTATTATACTGTATGAACCACAATCCTTATCAAGTTCCATTACATCTTTTACAAACATTTCCACACTCACACGTTGACCAGACATGTTGTGGAAAGTGTAATGATCGAAATTAAGCATATTCTTTCTATGTTTAACCATCCATTCCAAAAAGTCCTTTTCATCACAACTTATTGACAAAGTATTGTTACTGAGATCAACCGTGAAGTTCTTGTTGAGACGTTTAGAATTAAGTTCCAGCTTCTCCCTGAGATGAGACGGGATCGTGTGGATAAAATTAAATTTTAAGTTCAAATTCGTTAAATTATTTAAGGAACCAACGTCAATATCCAACGACTCAATGTTGTTCAGACTTAAGTCTAATGTCGTCAGATGTGACATGTTTGAAAATGCAGCAGGATGTAGATAGGATATAATGTTTGATGATAAATTCATAACTTTTAACTTCGTTAACTTTTCAAATACACTTGGTCCATAATACTTATTTGAAAGAACTAAACCTAGGAAGTTCTCTTGAATCTGAAGATCTTCAAGATTTTGGAAGCTTTCAAAGAATTTCAGTCCAATCTGCGAACAATAATTGCGAGATAGGTTAAGATATTTAACATTTGGAAAAGGGCCAAGAGGCCCAATCCAGGAGTATAAAATGTTACCTGAGCCATCAAGATATTCCATTTTATCGGGAATTGGAGGTACTAACAAACTAGATAAATTGTACTGTATGCCACAATTAGAAAATTCCAGTCTTTTCATTCCCATTGGAAATGTGGGTAATCTTTCGGTCATGTTTATATTATTGTCCTTCAAATACGGACACGTTTTATTGTTTTTCATTTCACTTATATTTTTCAATACATTTGGCGCAGCATATGGACAATTTAAGTTCGTAGGTATCAGTCCGGAATCATCTGTATTAGGCGGCTCTTTCATATACAAGCGTGGATCACGTGCAAGATTTTGGAAATTCCCATAGAATTCTTCTAAACTTGACAAACACCCTAGTTGGTATAAATATGGCCCAAAAGTAAACTTGTTGCCTTCTGCTCGTACTATTTTCAAAGTGTTTGGCGCCAATATTAAAACATTTGTGTCTATTAATTGAATTCTATTATCATTTAAAACAAGTTCAGTTAAGTTCGTTTTCCAAAGATAACACATATCTTGTAACTTTATTTGAGTTCCAAGACCGAATGTTGGATAGAGTTTAGAAACATTCAACGATTTGATCTTTGTGAACTGTAAACCGTATGTTGCATTCATTGCATTACCAAATCCAAGATTCATGTTTTCAGACAAATCTAAAACTTCTAAATTCTGAAGTTTTTTAAATGATCCAGCTGTTAAATTTTGTATATCACAATACGACAAATTCAATGCTCTTATATGAGTGAGATATTGAAATGTGTCATTTGAAACATAAGGAATACTACAATTTCCATCCAAACCTGACAACGATACACTACGCAATGATTGAATTTTGCTGTAAGATACAGGAAAGTTTGTGTCTTTCAGTCCATCAAGAACGATATGTTCAATATTAGTTAGATTCGACAGGTCCGGATACAAAGCACCATCATAGTTCGAAACATTTAGATTTCTGTTCAGCACAAGCCGTTTTAAAGACTGCGGAAGTTTAAATGCTAGTGTCCCTCTTTTGTTATAAACATCAAGCTGGTTAAAGCTCATATCAAGCGTCTTTAGATTATCAAACTTTATCAGAGAAACATCTTCAACATAGCTTATTTCGTTTCCTCTAAGATAAAGACTTTTCAGTGACTTACATCCTTTAATGTCTTCTGTCCGAATATATTTGTATCTATTTTGTTCAAGGTGCAAAATAGTAATGTTGACATCTTTATTGTTATTCACGAAGTCACATACCTTCCGTAATGATAAATGACTATTTTCGGAACAATCCATAACATTTATATTTTTACACTGACATAATCCATCAGGTCCACATGAAAGAGATGTTGAATCAACTATACAGATAATGCACGCGAGCAACACTACACATTTCATATTGTCAGGTTAAAATATTATCAAATGTCTGAAAAAAGTCGAATGTCTAAACGCATTTTATTGCATCTATAAAAATGTTGCTAATTAACATTATTAGGAGTGCATATACTAATATTATGTCCGAGTATTCACCGAGCGTTTTAAGCAAGTCAACATTTGTTTCTCTTATAAACAACGGTCGAATGAGATTGTAAAAGTAAGTAGATTTACCACCTAACATTCCTTTCAAACTCTTATTCTGATAGGCTAAACGTTTCTATTTATATTTTGAAGATATCCATTGATAGAATGTATTAGATAACCGATTGTTTTGAAAGCCTTTTACGTTTGCAAACTGGTTTATTTTTACAGTCTATCTTTTTCTCGCTTAAATATGTTTATGGGGGTGTAGTTCACCTTTGTGTTGTTTTATAGTTTAACAAATTTAACACTGGTAAATAGATGGCTGCCATTATGAGTGACAATTAAAGTATTTCCTATAGAAGCTTGAACAAATTATATTGACTTTTCAAAAATTGCATATTTTCATTTTAAAACACAATGCACATTTGGATAGATACAAAATTCAAAATAGCAAACCTGTTGACAGAGGGTTGGAGTATTGTATTGCACGTACTCTGCAAAAAAAAAACTAAATGCATACTTTCTTTTAATTTAAACACCTTATAAACACCTTCGAATGAGGTAACATGAAGTGTAATGGACAGAGATTGAGACAAGGAAAAGCCTTTGAATTAGATATTCAACGATTTGTGTATGAGTATTTTTAAATCGAAGGCGTTTAGAAAATCAATATATTTATACACATTTATTTTAACATTTTTATGACCGTCAGTTACACATAAAAGAATCTTACATTGTTAATATGATTATAAAATTATCGCATCCAAAAATCGAAGGTAACAATTTTGACTATTAAATTTTGTAAATAGATTGTAAAAATAACGAAATGTCATGGTTCCTAAAAGTCTTTGCTTTTATTTCAATTTTCAGAACAATAACATTGCTTTCGTTTGGTCCTTTTTTCTTCTGAAGTAATAATTTACATGTTATGTGCAATTTATGACTGATTTTTCAGTATTTATAACTTAATTTCTACTGCGTTAATAAAGCAGATAGGGCAATTTTTGCATATTTATTCCTCTTTTTAGTAATTAACGTGAGTTGTAGGTGCAATTGATAATGTTTTAATTGCTTCCTTATGGTAATTTCACTAAATTATAGTTTTAAACACATTTTCAAAATCTTCATGAAAATTAGCATGAATCTAGAGGCGTGCTGCTTTAACGGGCTTTTGTGAATACAGTTTTTAACATTTTTAATATTTTTAATATTCAAGTTAATGTTCAAAAAAGTAGTTAAATGAGAAACATTTGATGGAATCCCTTCTCGTAAATCATTTTCGTGAAAAAATATGTAATACAAGTACAGGCTGGCGTTTTCTTGGTCTTTTAGTCTATAACTGTTTTCTCATGTTTGGAATATAAAAGTAAATTCTAATTATACACATCATATAAACTGCTCTGTCGTTTATAAAAGTTCATAAATTGGCAATATGTAATCTGTTTTAATTACTTAAAATTCAAGGATATGAAAATTATGGACAATCATGGACAATGAAATAAATGAATATTAAAACGGGAAATAAATACAGACGACACCAAATAAAAACATATTAATTATTAATTATACAATATAATCGCTAATTTGAATTTCCAGTCGTTCTTTTTCGGTGGCTTTTATTATTAAACATACAAATATATTCAGACAAGGCAAGGAAACTGACATAACGGCATTGGGCATCGCCCACCATGGTGTTCGGCTGTTGAAAGAATTGTCTGTGTTGTTTTTGAACTAGTATATCCTGTAGATTATTGTCTGTTTTAAAGTCCATAATTGGAGGATTAGGAAATATTTCCTGTCTTGTAATTCTAGTTTGTGTTTAAGTAACATTTGCCCTAAAAAAGGGAGCACTCGGTAAAACGTCAGTACCAAAGGGACTCTTTCAGTTTCTTCTTTATGTTCAATATATTGTAGTAGGTCACTATGTCCTTATTTGCATGTATCTATTTTCTTTAAATATGTACCGTGTGTACATGATATTTAATCTATCGTATAGTTGTAAACAAATCGCTGTTTATCATTTTTAAAGGGAAAGACCAGGTTAGAATAAAAACTTGATTTCAGAAAAAGAATACTATAAATAATAAATCTGCAAATTTTCTGCCGCCAAGTAATAATATTTAACGAATGATAACAAAATTAAAATCGCTAAATCACCGATTTCTACAAATCAGTAGGCGCGGCCATGTTTGTGTATTGGCCGTTATAAAACAGGTGCGCGTGATGTCATTTCCCCACATCTTTAGATTTATGATAAATCTAATTGAATCGTAGCGAAATATTAATATAATAAAGTATTGACCAGACAATTTCATTTTCACAGGAGGTGTAGAGGAGATTTTTATGGTTCAAAATAAGTAACAATATCCAAAAAAAAAATAAAAAAAAAATAAAAAAAAAAAAATAATAAAATAAAAAAACAAAAAAAAAATCAACGTCTACTTGTCGCACCACTTCAGGCCAGTGATGCCCGTTAATCCAAACAATGCTATGTTCACTAAAGTCTCATCTTAATATTTCACAGATTTAATAAATACACATGTTATTATTTAACAAAGTTACACAATCTAATAATGCAATTAAGTAAACAAACGCACCAACGAATATTGGCTGTTCATTATTGAGCGGCGATAATTTTAATTATCATTATTATAAAAATCCTACTAAAACGTGTTCTTAAAAGTACATGTAATTAAAGTTTTGCAATTTGATTCTGACGTTCAAATTAAAAGGTGAGAACATAATATGTTATAATTGATGTACACATTTCAAAAATATAAGCAACTCTTTTGAAAAGTAAATTGTTAACATGTCTGTTAACGTATGATGCTGCGTGGTATTTATTTACATCGTAATCGTAGCCTAATATTAACTGCAGGCAAAACATTTTTATTGACTGTTCAAAAATCTAATTTGCATAATTTATTGACACAATTGCTGGTTCTTACTACTTTTGTCTAATACTGTTCATTATCCATTTTAATTGTTCCTAATTTGCACCAAATGTTCCTTTCACACTGTGTACTGATGATTTTTATTGCTCCTTGTATGCCTCTGTGCCGACAGACCTTTTGATCATGCAAAATGTTACCCTGATTGGTTAATCACCCTTCTATTGACGAAATAGTCATCTATTTTTTACGCTTCATCAGTGAACTGAATGACCTTAGGGTAAATTATGTTCCACACCGTAAATTACAGCATTTCATAAAATAGCAACGCATTTTTTTCAGGTACCAATAATCATTTTAAATATTCAGTAGATTTATGATTTTTTGTTTTATTGGATTAAATTTACGGTAGAAGAAATGCGTATCTGTGTGGGAAAGGGATTGGGTAAGTAGATAGTGTGGAAAAAAGCTATAGGGAACTGGATAAACCCGAGAATATGCGTAATTACAGGGGAATGGGCAATCTGTTGCTGTTGGTACCAGTTTTGACTGGGTGCCTAAATAACCTAACGGACAGTTTTGTTTTCATACGATATATGTCTGGCTGCCGGTTTTCCTGCGCCATTCTCATTTTTAGCGTCAATGGCGGAAAATCGCGTCATAAGCAGATCTCTGCATATTAAATTTTGTTGATATTTTACGTTGAAAAAAAGATACATATGACCGGCGATGTACCCTATTCGGACAGCTTGTCTAGCGAAAATTAAGTACAAAATAAAAGCATATATCGTCAATTTGAAGAAGTTTCTCATAGTACCCAAATTAAATTGATGGTTTATCTTTGAAAATAAAGCAGTCATTGCGTAAATCATGTGGTGAGCTTGAAAATCGGACAAATGATAATTAATGTCGCGGCGTCTTCAATTAATTAATTAAGGCAATTCAGTTCCAGATGCTGTTTTTATAAATAATATATAATGTACGCAATAAGATTAATAAGTTCTTCATCAAGATATATTTCAGCTGTACTAGCGTGTACACCTATACCGAAAGTGGGTGTAACACGTCACAATCTCGGTCTCGTCTGTCTCGCGAGAATGACAGAACGCCAAAATGGCGGCGCCCGTGAACCTATTTCTCAAGTAAAAAATAGTGTCTTAAAACACGAATGTCTCACTTATAGCATTGATGTCAACAGAAAAACGACATGGTACAATGTACCTCTTTTTAAATGATGAATATTTATATTAGACAGACATCAATCCATCCATTCCTATTCTTTTCAATAGCCTTTAGATGATTATTTGTTATGATATAATACTTGGCATCGTCTGAATTCAACTGTTATGTCTTTTTCATTGTTTTTCTAGAGTGTGTGTGTGTGTGTGGGGGGGTCAGTTCATCTTATGATTTTTATAGTTTAAACCATTATAATATGAAAAAAAAAAGTGTACAAGTATAACTATTATAATATGACAAAAGATATAAGAATGCCATTATTCAATTAAAAAAGAAAATAAGAATATAAATATAATGGAAAAAAGATATAAAAAACCGTGATTATTGTATATAAAAAGTAAAAAAAATTGTAGAAATTCAAATGGCGATTTTCATTACTTCCTACACTATTACTTCCTACATGCTAAAAAGAAATAAAAATCAAACAAACAAATACATTTCATAAAACCAATAAGAAGTTTTATATCAAAAAAGGGGAACAATAAAAAAGGCCCATGCTCATACAATATGTGTAGATTCATTTCCCTTGTCCAAACAAATAAATTGACTGTTACACCAAAGAACATTTCATACACTACAACAATTTTAAGGCCTTTCTTAAACTTTCAACTTTTCAGAAAAGCGTACTTAGATATAAGAGAAGTAAAATAGATTAAAAATTCAAGTTATGACTTGCTTAATATGTGCGATTATTGGCTGACTTAGTAGTATTTATCACCATATTTCTACTACATGACTAACGCAGCATATTTCTGCTAACTTATGTAGATTGTACGTGCCGTTATCAATGTGTAAATTACTTTCTTTGTTCACATTGCATTTTTTTACTGTTTTTACATTTCAAATTTTCATGAATATTAGCACGAATCTAAAGGCATGCTGCTTTAAACACATTCGTTATGAAATCAAAGCGGAATGCTTGCTTGTGGAGCGTGGAAACAAATGGTAACCATGACATAGATATACGCTATACATCCTATTTGTAAATAAATTCAACCATAGATTACAAACGCAGAAAAGAAGCGAATACTCTAATCATCAGAAAACGTGCATTTAAAGAAGAAAACATTTCCCGTTGATGCATGCTGAGGTATTTGACACATACGGATTATTTTGATACGAGC
>NW_026854295.1:0-38401 GCF_026571515.1 Ruditapes philippinarum
ATACCTTCCTCCGCGCTTAACTACCAAAGCGTCTCCCGGGGATCAAACCCACGCCAGAGAGGTAACTGGATTAGAAGTCATCGACTCTAACCCCTACGACCACGGACGAGACACAAAAAAAACTAAAGAACAAAACAACAACAACAAAGTTTTACCTTTGTACTGTTTCTAAAGGATGAATGTCAGTGTCTTCGCTTGCATTGCGGTAATGTGAAATTTCTTGTCCACACATTTAATTCAATAACATCTTTTTCAGAAAATGTCATAGTTCATGAATGGGGCCATCTTCGCTGGGGTTTATTTGACGAATATCCTACACGCATTGGTGGATCGACAGACGTCTTTTATCAGCACGAGGGTAAATGGAAACCTCTCGGGTAAATGTTTTATCTTTGCTTTGTTGAATAAATTTTAAATATACACCATGTTACCATTAAGACGTTTTTTTCTTCATGTGACGTTATGAAAAAAAATTGTAATATAAACAAGTATGTTATTAAAGTCAGGGAATACGTAGCTGTAGAGTATTAAATGACACAATTATAACGTTGGACGAAAATTGAATGTAAATGCAAGTTATACAAAAAGTTACTCCAAATATTACAATGTTACAAATTATCCAGATAAATACAATGCACCAACCAATTGGAGATAGGGACACGGTTCTCTACCTTCCATCTGGGTCTTATAATGTTATAACATACACATCTTGACGTGTTTCCTCTTGCCCAGGTTATATATAAATGCATGTTAAGAGAGCAAGTTTACAACAAAGTAAATGAATTGTTTGATGATATATATTTTTCCACATTTAATCTTAAATTCAGTATGATATCAGACTGAAATTTTATTTATAATTGAGTATTTATGGTCTCCGCCATCATAAATAAACATATCTAAAGCAGCACGCCTCCAGATTATGTTATTTTCATGAAAAATTTGAAATGTCATTAAAAGTTTAATGTTGTATAGTTACATAAAAGAAGCATTTTACTCATTATCAATGACACTTACAACCCATGATTAATGACAAAAAGGTCAAATATGCTAAAAATGCTCTTACTGCGTAACTAACACAGTAGAAATACAGTTATACATGATAAAAAAATTAACCATTGACACCGACACTTATAACCTTTAAATTATAACTTGAATCTTTCCACTTTTCCTTAAAATTTTATACATTATTTCTCATGTTTGATTGTAATGAAATAATTTGGCTCATCTGGAGGCATGCTGCTTTAATTTCGCCTAAACAACATTTACATCTTACAAAAAATGTTCTGGAAATCATAGAATATTGACTTAGTTAACATAATCCCATAAGAACGTCCGAAACGACCAAGAAAAATTAAATGTTTAATAAAGCCTGTTCATGGACGGTATTGGAAAGTATTTTTTGGATAATTGCTTTTTAAGGCGTAAACAAGACACGATTTACATTAATGCGGCAATAGAAAAAAACACACGGAATAATGCTATATAAACCAAAATATTCCCTACAATTTACAAAAGAATCAAAGCTGAAGAATCAGGCTACCATAAAATCAGTATTGTTATTGCAGTGCGTTTTTATCTCGAGGTAGGGAAAATCAATAAAGGACTCGAAGTATTGTATTAAAGTAGTTTATAGTGTTTTTTCTATATTCCGTGTAATAATAATATGTACTTATTATAACCTATATATCCAGATTTGCCCACAATACACAACAACAACATAGTAATCAGTAAAACAAAATATGGTTAAAGAAAGGAGTAACAGGTATTAACGTTCGTCATCAGAAAAAATCGTATCGTAATGATAATCCAACTATTACATTTACAATAATATTCCTTATAAATGGGCATTTGTGATTGAGTTATTTGAATTTTCTTAAAACCACTTGCCCTTCTCTGATATGGATTAGGACTTAATCACAAGGGGAACTTATCAAACTTGCTAACG
This sequence comes from Ruditapes philippinarum, assembly GCF_026571515.1. Taxonomy (NCBI): domain Eukaryota; kingdom Metazoa; phylum Mollusca; class Bivalvia; order Venerida; family Veneridae; genus Ruditapes; species Ruditapes philippinarum. The sequence continues at coordinate 1,946 of NW_026854295.1, forward strand.
AAGCTTCATGAGCCGCAAACAACTAATAAATGGGCGCCTGTTACCGAAACCAATATGCTGAAAAAAAAAAACATTTGAATTTCACAATGTAAGTGAGACGTAAACTCCAACAAAATTTTCGATGAGTTTTGTCATCCATATTCTTTACATTGTCGGGCGTTTCTTGGGTTAATAAATAAATAAATTTTCTTTAATATTAATTGTATGATTCCAGGTGTTCGCATAAAGTGCAAGGTCGGATAGGAAGAGGTTTTAATTGCAACACAGAACACAAGAATAGGTGTGACGCTGATAATTCAATGAAAAAGATGAAAAACACTTGCAATTTTTGTCCTTACACGGACCAAGATGTGAAAATAAGTTTGATGGGATATCAATATGTCGACCAGGTATGGAGCATATGCTTGTCAAAAGGTTCATACCACTTCGTATTATGTCTTCCTTACGTTTGAAAAGTAATCAATTTTTGTCTTTTATAATTTCAATATAGAAAAGGCCATTTTCAACACATAGAAATTATCCAGTTCATAATCGCATGACCTTCTCTATAAGTTCAATTACTAAATGATATACTAGTTATTGATATCGATGGGCACGATGGATACTTATTAAATGTGTATCAGGAGAATTTTATTTATAATATAAACTATTATATTTGGCACTGTCCAAAGTTGTGAGCTTTGAAAAATAATCAGAAAAAGGTATTGGTTTATTAGAATATAAAAAATAAATGGTTAGTGTCTAACGGCATAATTATAAGACTTATGAAATGTGTTGAAGATAATGCGTTGATTTTTTTCTAAGATGTCCATGTTTTGCGATAAAGACGATGAAACTGTACCGGAAGACGAGCGCCACAATAGAGTAGCACCAACCGCTCAGAACATATTTTGTGATGGGAAAAGTGCTTGGGAAGTAATGAGGGAACACAAAGACTTTAAAAGTTAGTAATAAATGATAATGACTTATGCCATAAAATGTCTCCAGGGAACATATATTTTGGCACTTAATATACAGTAAATGATTATCAATTATACATGGACATCATAGCCCTCTCTTGTAATGCAATAAACATCACATACACCTTCTTGACATTATGTTGCTAACTTCCCGAAGAACCTACCTTCAAATTTAGAATTCATCATAAAGTGATGATTTTGAAACTGATCAGAACCTTTAGATGTTTCATGATATAAATACAACTTTGATGTAAATGATTCCCGTTTCAAAATGGTAGCCGACACATTTTTCTTACAAATATGTTTGCATCCCTTGCAATAAGATTCATTGTTCAGAATCTAAAATTTAAAATGTAATAAACATATCAAACTTGTTCATCTGTCAAAAGATATGAAAGTGGTAGCATAAACATCTGATCTGAAATTGCCACTACATATGTCAACTCGCCACAATGTCAAGTAATTTTGTTTAGAACAAATTGAGGGAAAAATGTTTTCGATATTTTTTTTCAGATTCAAGCGAGAAAACACTTACTGAAACAAACACAACACCAGATTTTGAATTTATTCAAGAAAACAACATTTACATGGTTTTTGTGTTAGATGTCTCTGGAAGCATGGTAATTTTTTTCCTTCAATTCAAGTTAAAAGAATGGTATTAAACTTTCCGATACTTGTAAACAATAATTATATGACTTGAAAATGAAGGTCACTTCTTTCATTTTAATTGAAAGAAAACGACTTATATTTGTGGCTAAGTATTTTTTCAAAGAAGCATATCTACAGATTCATGCTTATTTTTATGAAAATTTGAAAATAAACTTAAAAGTAAGATACTGGAAAGGTATCAAAACAAGTAATTTACACATTGCAAACGGCACTTACAATCCAAGTAAATTACCTAAATAAGTCAAAATACACATAAAAAAATCTTACTGCGTTAGCAACGCGGTAGAAATATATTTGTTGATACTACAAAATCAGTCATTCATCGCACAGCTTCAATTAGCATGAGACACTTTAATATATGTAGATCTACATTCTATTCCTTATATATCGTTTTGTATTGTTTAAGCGATCGAAAACCCATTTTGCATTTAGGTCAGAGGGAATCTCATATAAACCAGTTTTGGTCATTGAAAGGAAAATATGCAAAAGGTAATAAAGAATCTCATCAAATGAACATAGTTCTTTTTGCGGTTCCTCGCCTAATTTAGGCTAAAGGCGTTAAAAAACATTTACAATAAAGATGATTATGATTTTGATTGATAATGGAGCTAGCGAATAAGAAAAAGTTTTGCCCACAAGCTTTGCAAGTATTTCAAGTCCTGTGTCAGATGGGACACAAATCTGGAGACTAAAACATTTCCTGTCCCGCAATGTCAAAAATCCCAAATCGACCCCCCAACAAAAACAAACAAAACAACATCAAGAACAACTAGAACTATCACTTAAGGCTGCTTCGGAAATGAGGATGTCACTAGTAACAGAATACCTTGTAAAACAATTGAAATACAGTTACGGTTGTGGGCAAATAAAGATAGTTGTGGTTCTTCTATGTTGCATTTCCTTTCGATGTGGTTGGCCATTGATGACGTTTTATTGAATCACTCTGCAATAAGTCCAGAAAGACAACGAAATGGAACAAAGGGCAATAACTCTATAAAAACTGAAGAAAGAGTTATGGTAATTGTACACTGCACATCCTCTCATTGTACTTGACCATTGTATGAAGTTGTATTGAATTCCAACAACAAGTTTTCAAGTTTTGCACAGGACAAAAGAGAAACAAAAGGCAATAACTGTAATAAGTCCAATTAGAGTTATGGTTCTTGTGCACTGCTCTTCATCTAACTGCCCTTGACAATTGTATAAAGTTTCTTGAATTCCAACCATTAATTTTCAAGTTATGCACTGGACAATTAAAAGTAACAAAGGGCAAAAACTTTAAAATTAGTTCAGAAAGAGTTATGATTTCTGTACACTGTGCTTCCTCTCATCATACTTGACCATTGCATGAAAAATTATTGAATTCCAACCAGTAGTTTTCAAGTTATGCTCTGGGCAAGAAAAAAGCAACGTAAAAGTAACAAAGGGCATTAACTCTACAATAACTCTGAACAGAGATAAAGTTTTTGTGCACTGCACTTTCTCTAATTGTGCTTGATCATTGTATGATTTTTTTTGCATTACAACCGGAACGTTTTAAGTTATGCTCCGGACAAGGAAAAGTTTCAAAGCGCAATTACTCTGTAATTTGTCAAAATAGTGTTATGGTTCGTGTGCACTGCACTCACCTTATTGTGCTTTTTTCAATTCCAATCAGTACTTACCAAGTTCTGCTCTGGACAAAGAAAAGTTACAAAGGGCAGTAACTCTATAATTAGTCAAGAAAGAGTTATGGTTCTTGTGCACTGCACTTCCTCTCAGTGTGCTTGACCATTGTTTAAAATTATATTGAATTCCAACTATTAGTCTTCAAGTTATGGACAGGACAAAAGAAAGAAATGGAAAAGTAACAAAGGACAATAATTCTGTAATTACTTAAGATAGAGCTATGGTACTTGTGCACTGCACTTTCCATTATTGTGCTTGACAATTGCATGAAGATGTTTTGAATTCCAATCAGTAGTTTTCAAGTTATGCTCCGGACAAGGAAAAGTAACAAAAGGACAATAAATCTGTAATAAGTCAAGATGGAGTAATGGTCCTTGTGCACTTCACTTTCTCTATATGTGCTTGACCATTGTATGAAGTTATATTGACTTCCAACAATTAGTTTTTAAGTTATGTTCCAGACAAGGAAAATGCAACGGACCGCTGGACCGACCGACCGACCAACCGACCAACAACCGGGTGACTCCTATATACCCCCCCCCTTATAAAAACCTACATTTAAGTGACTATCACACACTTTGATGTAAATACATATGATATAAAAGTAGTGAAACGAGATATTTTACCTATTTTCAGGAAAGCACAATTGAAATTCTAGCTCAGGCTGCGAAATATGTAATACAAGAAAAGATTCCCTTTGGAAGTAGTCTGGCAATTGTGACATTTAATCATTCTGCATACATAGAAATTGATATGAAACATTTGAACTCACAAGAAGACAAAGACGAAATGATAAGGGCCCTCCCTTTAACTGCCGACGGAAATACTTGTATCGGATGTGGTATTGACGAGGCAATAAAGGTAAGCATGACTACATTGATATCTGGAGAAAATGTTATACCAAAAGTCTTGTAAATTACATCCTCGGTAGCCCATGCGTGGTGAAAAGCGGTTGTTCCAGCACTTACGTTCTTAAGATACATAAGGTTTGTATTGAAGTGAAACATTAAAAACAAGTCGTAAATCAGATAAATCTACTGAATCCGTTGTTTATAGATGTTTTTAAAGATTTTTTTATCTTGGCGAAAAGTGATATTTTTCCATAAATTTATTCACTTCATTTATTAACTAATTATATTGTCCAAAAGGCGAGTGTCATCGAAATCGTCATCATTACCAAATATTGATTCTATTGATGGTTATGTTTCAAACTTATAACATTGAACCATGAATGGATCACTATCGGCGATTGTTTTATATATAAAGTTTATCCTTTGTATGTACATAAATGCAACCAATATAACGAGAACCACTTTAGTAATTCGCAAGCAAGGCCAATCAATATTTAAAAAGGGGATAAATGTACATCACTTTCGGTTTGAGTATCAATATCTGAAAACAAAAAACAAAGCAAAACAATATAGGTAGAAACTAGAAACTCTTACACATGTGCGATTCCGGACTTGGTAACGGTCATTTTAAGTCAATTATCTATAACTGTTTTGCGCGTAAATTAAGAAAAATAAACTTACATAACCCATTAGGCTTATGAAAGAATACAGGCAAAATATCATTTCTTCGTTTTGAATTGATAATTCAATATTTTGTTAATATCATCAAAATGAAAACACTTGGCAGTAACAGGAACTGAACTGTTCTCCTTAAAACAATAATGTGGTGGGTTCCCAACTGACCCACGTCAAGATAGAGCGTTCAGATTTCACAATAGTTGTCATAGTGAATTTTTAAAACTTACATGAATATGTCAAATAGACTGACTTAGAACATCGTCAATAATACAAAATCCACAATTTCTGTTATTTTAACTTCCAGGGTTTGTTAAAACAACTCGGTGATTCTGTCGGCCTTTTAATTTCGTTCAACATATATAGATATATTTACGCTTAATACCCAAAATATATTGAATAAATAGAGAAATTCACTATTGGACTTTGAAAATGTAATATTAGCGTGATTGAGCATAATGATCAGTTTAATATTTGTCATTTATTTGCCTGAATAGCTCTTTAAGAAAAGGTCAGACATAAGTTTAATGCCTTTGAAATATTTTTTTAAAAGAGTATGTTAGATGCTCTTAATAAGAGTCATACGGTTGTAGATAAGTTGTCTTACAATATACACATGCGAGTATTTACGCACGCGCAAATGACTGTGAATGTTTGTTCAGCAATGTATTGCATACCTTTAAAGGCAACGAAACAATTGCTACCAAGACGAATGTCTGTCTGGATTTACGAAGTTGAAAAATTAAATGGGAAGCATTACGACACTGAAATTCCAGATAGAACAAAACAATGTTGCTTCAACAAACTAACCATTGAAAAAGAACAACTTAAAAACCATTGAAAAAGAACAACTTAAAAACTATTGAAAAAGAACAACTTAAAAACCATTGAAAAATAACAACTAAAGTTGTTGCATCCACAAAATAACAATTGTCAAAGTTACAATGTAATCATGGATCACAATTATCGTGTACATATTTTTTTCCGCAACCAATGTCCGCAAAATACTGATTTCAAATAAATAGCAACATAATTTTAGACACTATTGAATTATTTTAAAACATACAAAATCATTTTTCAAGACAAGAGGTCAAAGAGGAATCAAACCATTGAAATTCAACACTGATTATTCATAACAAACCGAGCCCTCAGCTTTTGGGTTAAAGTTAGAAAACAATGTTATATCTATAATTATAAAATAAAAGTTAAGTAATAAATAAAAATATGAATGATATCCTCCTATTGTATTCATCCATTATAAACTCAATTACTACATGCTTTTGAGAAATATTGAAAGGAATAAATTGTTTTTGTTGTAAGTAGTGTTGTCATTTCTAATAATGTCTCATCTATAGGTTTTAACTGCAGAACTAGGCTCTGCTGAGAATGGACAAATAATTCTCATAACAGATGGCGAGAACAATCATGGTGATCTTAATATATCTAGATTAAATGCAATAGCTAAAAAAGTGAACATTAATACAATAGCGGTATCTCAGCATGCAGACACACTACTTCCTGATATCGCAAAAGAAACTGGAGGAAAGCATTACACCTATTTAGAAAAAGACACAATCAGCTTTGCCGCTGTTTTTAATGAAGCTTTATCGGGAGGTACTTCTATAACAATATTGGCAAAACAACCTGCAATGGTAAGATATTTTCTTTCTATGTCCAAATAGGCCTTTTTTTAATTAATTATTATATCCACATAAAATGTTTGTTTTTGTAATTAATTGACTGATTCATATAGATTTGTATCATTTCTTTTTAATATCTTTTGTTTTAGTTGATATCGGAGAAACTTTCATCAAACGTGATCAATACAACCTTTTCAATAGAGACTGGGATGGGTAAGAACACATCTGTAACTGTTTTCACAGCCGATAATGATGACATTCATATACAACTTAACGGACCTGGAAGTTACTTGCAAAATTCAACTGTCTATGGAAACAAAATTGCTGCATTGAAAATTGATGGGATTGCACAGGTGCACGATTACTTTCACATATTTTGTTTGTAACTATTTTAAAGCGACACATATTTTGTATAATAAAAATATATCTTAATATCAGATCTTTAATTATCAACATGCAATGAAAAATGACCATGCTGATTAAATATAATTTCATTAGATTACAAACTCTCTGATAAATTATTGCTAAATGCATAAGAAAAGCTGGCTTGTTATTTTTTATAATCTTACTTATTCATTAGTCCCTAGTCCAAAATTAACCGGCGTATAGTTGGTGTTCAATAAATTGTTTCTGTGTACAAGTAAGTAAAGAAACAAAAATCTGACATATCCTTTGTTGCCTAAGAAATAAAACATTGATGAATAATAATTTTTTTTGAGAACTTGATATTTCCGTTTTGATAATCGTCTGATTTTAATTTTAATTGTGATTATTTCTCGCTGTTTCTTATACTTGTAAGTGTAACATTACCTTACATAAGTACCGAATGCGGCCCAGTTGTTAACATCATGTGAATAACATTTTGCTTTTCATGTTAGGCAGGTGACTATTACCTAGTGATTACTACTAAGATACAGAGTGTGGAATATCTTGTAACAACATCGCCAACAATTACAACTAATGATGTGATACGTGTTGTTTCGAGATTGTCAAAGTCACATGTGGACTTAACTACTGACGATTTCCCTGCATTGTTTGTAGATGTCACAAAAAATAACGCTCCAGTTATTAATGTCACCGTAGAAGCAAATGTTGAATCGAACACAAATTTGCCTTGTACACTTTACTTGCATGACAATGGCATTTGTAAGTATCTTTTTTATTTGTGAGCAATAAGGTAATGTAGGACAAAAATAGAATATTCATCCTTTTGTGCTAATAAATGTCGTTAAGATAATCATAAAGCTCGACAATGACAAATACTCTTTGATTTTATCAATCGCTTTGAGTTCCTTCTCTAAGTAACTACAGAGTAATATCCATGAAATTACCATAATTAACAAAGTTATATTTGCGAAATTAACATTTATTAATCAGTCAAGAGTGGCTCGTGTCAAGGAATTATAGATAATGCAGATACTAGTGGAAAACTTTTAACGATGCCGGAACATAAAATAAATATTTAACAAGAATAGAATTGTTATCTGTTTACACTTGTTTCTTTCATACAGTTTGTATGTATTTGTGTAAAACTTTTTATATTGTTGTACACTTGATAAAATGGTAACAACATTGTGAAGTAACAGAGGCGAACATTCAATACACATTAAATACACAACTTTTTACCTTTAACTACATCAAATGTTTGTGTCATCGATTATCGAAATTATTATTGATTAACATAATTTTAATTTGAGAAAATATGCAAAGCTTATTTAAATAAAATGCACTGTAAGTAAGTTCTTGTCCTGATAAAATGTATGTATGCATTATTCCAGATCCAGATAGATTGAAAAACGACGGCACCTACTCGTGTTATATTTTACCAAGTTGTCTCGCAGCTGGACGAGTATATATCAAAGTTAAAGCGGCTGGTAAAGGTGGGGAGATTTACCTTTTGTATAGTAACTCTGGTTCTGCGAGTGTGATTGAAGGTAAAAGAACATGATATTTTTTCATTCCTGTCCATCTCTTATATATCTATGCTAAATAATAAAAAAAGAGGAAAAAACAGTAACTAAAATCTAACTCGAAAAAAACCCGCATTAAGAGGCAAAAATGAAAATGCTGCAGACACGGTTTGATCGAGTTGGCCTGTTTGTTCGTGCAAGTAATAGTTATCGTCAATAACATCTAATACTAGCACAAGCATTTAAGATTTATAATAATGACACATGGTTGGTCTTAAGTCACGTTTACATTTGTTAGTGTTGTGTAATTGAATTTCTGATCGTGACCTATAACATAAACTAAACAGTATTTTCAGGGGTAGATAAATAAAATAAATTGGATGTTAACCCTAAATATTTCCTCCAGTTGTTTCATATGTATTTCTCCAATCATGCAAAAATAATGACCTGCATTTATCCGATTAAAATTCTCCATCTCTACCTTTGTAAATGATTCCACTAATCTCTTTTCAAAGCACAGTGGTCCTAGACAGAAAAACATCGAAACTTTTTTGCTGTTGTTTAATGAATGATTGTGCATAAACGTACCATAGCACGTTGTTAAAACGTAAGATTAGGCAATTCATTTAAAACCAACAGGTTAAAAGACACACAAATGCCGATTGGAGTTAATCAGTTTATAATATTATACGCTGACCTGTTCTGTATTATTCGATATCAAACATACCGTTCGAATGACGTCATAGTAGTAATATAGATATCAAAGCTATACGTGTATGTTTATTCTATTAATACAAGAAGGTTTACAAAATTTAAATGATATATGTTGTTATATTGTTTATTCAATTGCCCATTTTAGAAGAGGAAATAGAAGAAAGTATTCCGGATTCCTTCCAGCGGAATGTAGTAACAGAGGAACTCTATGTGTCAAATTACATTTATGATGAATCAGTTGACACTATAGCTCCTGGAAGAATAACAGATGTAGAGATAAATTATATTGAGTCCGAAACAACACAAAGTGGGAAAAACAGAAATTTGACGCTTACTTGGACGGCAACCGGGGATGATAAAAATCAGGGTCGAGGTACATATACATTACATGATCACATATACTTTTTTCTTTTGTTAATCAAAGGTTCACAAAAACGTTAGATTAACGACTGAACACGGAAGCAAATAATTAATAACAAAAATTACCTTTGATATTTTTTTTATTTAGACTCCTAAATTTAAAAATAAAACTGTTGCATTGGCAGTTGATCAATTTTTTATGCCCAAACATAGTGGGAGCATATAGCGTTGCACTTGTCCGTCCGTCCGTCCATCCGTCCCGAAATCTTGTGAACGCAACTCCTCAGATGGCAGATTTTGCCTAAACTTTCAGGGATGAACAACCTTAATTTGTAGATGGTAGTAAAGGAAGGAATTTTCGCTGCGACCAAATTTTACAGAATTATGGCGTTTTGTTGATTTTTTCACTATATACTATGTAGAAATTTTGTGCACACAACTCCTCTTAAACCGGATGGCAGAGTTTGCTTAAACTGCCAGGGATGAACAACCTTAATGTGCAGATGGTAGTAAAGGAAGGAATTTTCGCTGCGACCAAATTTAACAGAATTATGGCCCTTTGTTGATTTTCTCACTATATACTATGTAGAAATTTTGTGAACGCAACTCCACTTAAACCAGATAGCAGATTTTGCTGAAACTTCCAGGGATGAACAACCTTAACGTGTAGATGGTAGTATTTGAAGGAATTTTTGCTGCGATCAAATTTAACAAAATTATGGCCCTTTGTTGATTTTTAGTTTCCAACTTGTGGCACATGTAGTCCAAAAATATTTGACCTAGAGTCATAAGATTGACAGAACAGTGGCGTGTGGGGGCATTCGTGTCCTATGGACACATTTCTAGTTCTCTTAATTCTGAAATTGTAATTTGCAAACATCGTATCTGTTTACAGCCTCGGCATACGAAATGAGGATATCTAGCAATATTGAAACCTTGCGTGACAATTTCGAGTTAGCAGATCACCTTAATATGACAAATTCCTCTCTCTACCCACAAGTTGTTGGAACGACAGAAGCGTTGAAACTTGTTGTAAATGCAGAAGAATCGTTTGTTGAAACAATGTATTTTGCAGTCCTAGCTGTCGACGATGCTGGTAATAAAGGGCCCGTCTCAAATATAGTTTCTATTGTTGTTGCACGATATTATCGTATATCTGGCGAACAAGGTTATGCAGTTAATGAAGAGGACGAGGATGCAATTTTAGATTTAGGACAAGATATGGCATCGCAGGCACGTGACAATACCACAATCATAGTTGGAGTAACAGTTACATTTGTAGGTCTACCTTTAATGGTAATACTCGCAGTGGTAACATTCAAAATGTGGAAAAAACCTGCAGTAACAGGTACTATTGTAACTCTTCTTATTAAATGCTTATTAAATAATGACCAAATCTAAACTGATAAATTTCTAAATTCGTTTCATTTCTTATATGGAAATATATTGATTTTGGTATAAACAATTGATATATTATCAATAAGTTGAACGAAAGCATAGTCATGGTTTAAAAACAAGAATAAGCCGCACATTTTCTTTAAGTGCAACACAAATCGTGTTGTAATTAAATGAAGTTATTACTTACATTGTTGACCTACTTAACAAATTAATATGCTTTTTATGTTGGATGCATTTGAAACATTTTTCTCTTTTAGATAACCGTTGTTCTGACACATTGACGGACGTGGTGTCATATCACCCTAAACAACTTGACAGAATGCGAGCACCTCCTCCAACCGAACGATGATCCGAAATTGTTTTGGTTTAAATAGCGTCTATTTGTTTAAGATTTTCTCAAAGAAGATGATTATCTTCTCGTTACAAAATGTCCCTTTTCCATAAATGGAAATTAACCTATCTATAATCAAACATTTTATTAGGGGACATTTGTGTATGTTACCTTGATCTTTATTTTAAAATAGTTATTATCACATTGACATATCAAGGGTTATTTAAGGTGTCATTTTGTGTAACGCAAAGTTTTATAAAGTAACCATAATATTTCTTAATATTATTCTCGGTATCATTTTTAGATTAACATTTAATGCTTATGTTATATTCGTCACCTATACATGCTTTTTTGTTGATAAATCATTGTAATTTATTTGATTATTTTAATGGTTGAAAATCGACGTTAAAACAACATTATTGTATTTTATTTTGATCTGTGTATAATGACTTATTCCATTTAATGTTAAGGTGTATGCTATAAAACCTTTTACAAGGTGAAATCAACTTTACATTAAATAATCAAAAACAAAATTTTCAAAAAAACAGGTACATTTCCTTGTTATACTTAAGTTTAGTGTTTGAGTTTGTACGTTCGTGTGTGTGTGTGTGTGCGTGCGTGTTTGCGTGTGTATTTAATTCTTTTCAGACTGACTGCAAATCATTATTATACACTTGTGTTGGTATATTACTTTCTGATTAAAATGTTTTGATATCCATAGACATAATGTTCAAAATTTCTCTCATGTGGTCATTGAAATTAATGAAAAGTGTTTTTGTGTTGTGTATCCATTTTTGCATCACATGTATGGTATGGATTTTCTCATCCATCTGAATGCCTCATTTATTGTATGCCTAGTGTCTGTAAATATTGTAAAAAGTCGTGAGAACTTCGAGTTCGTTATTTCTCTGGCTCGTGATATGTCCTTTTATTGCTTATATTCGCAATCAACCACACCATGTTAAGTGTTAGGCCAGAACGTTTGCTGGTTAAACAAGATTATATATGACAGTACAACGCACAATGATCATATGGAATTCCATACCTTCATCGGTCGAATCTAGCTCAAGTGTAAAGGTGACTGGCTTTGAAACACGGCGATCTATCTCCTGTATATTTCAGTAGCATACTAGTTTTATCATACTTTATTTCATATTGATTTCCTATACCCACACACAAGAGTACATGACTTGACATTTTGCATTTTGTTTAACAGTATCTGCTAACATCATACTTGTTCAGTTCAGGAAAAAAAACAGTGCCGCCATTGTTTTCTCAATTTAAACCATATATTTAAAAGTTCTCAAGAACGACTATGAGCACCAAAGAATTTATTTAGTTGTTTGTAACGTAGACATAGAGACTTATTATAACGTCAATATATTTCCCGCAGTTTAAAATGCATGACCAAATTATTAAATGCATCTTGGTGCTTTGATTTTTTGTAGACCTCTGATACACTGACTGATTGCTAAGCCAAGAGTGTATTGGCGACCAAAAAATAACCTTATAAGTTTTGAGAAAGTAAAACGTGACATGGAGCTAGACCTATAGTTTGTTTGTTTTGACACGTCAACACATAACTGGCAATATCGTGCCGAATGATATAATAGGCTTAAAATGTACTGCAAAACTTTGTAAATGACAATGAAAATGAGGAGCCAATTAGATCCTAGAATACAAGTTTATCTCTTTCAAATAATCAATGATGTTTTTGATGGAATTGTATTAAAGAGTTCTTTGAGTGAATTTACACAATGAAATCTATTACGGGCCTGTGAAAAATCATGACATTCAAGAAGAAAATGCTTGACAGTAAAATTTTCATTACAAGGTACACAGACAGGGGCATTGTCATTCGTGAGGAGATAAGAGTGGTTAATTTTAGTGTGTCCAATTCGGCATCGAAGACGAACTGTTTGATCATGGCGGTGTGACAGAGATAAAGATGGTGACACATCAAGAGATGGGTTTATAGCGTGAAGTAATTAAAAACGGCATTGTCCCAATTTGCTTTCAATTCAGATGACACGAGTTTGTTTTTAGCCGGTCTAAAATCACAAGCAGGTAACAATAAGTCAGTTTTTTGAAACTTTAATGATTGTTTAGCTAAAGCATCTACTTTTTTCATTTCCTCGTATACCTGCATGACTTGGAATCCAATATTATTTAACAGATTTTGTTTTAAGTATATCATGAAATCGTAAAAGAAGTTTCCTTATCATGTTATTGTCAGTTTATTTTATTTTTCATGGATATTGAAACAGAAAGCGAGTAAGAAAATATCACAAATTTATCATGGGTATGCTGTACAATGAATGACAATGCTAAATCTATAACCTTTGCTTCAGCAGTAAAAATTGATGCATTACCTGGTAAAATCGTACGAGATGTAAAATTATTTTCAAACACAGCCGCACCTACTTTGCAACATTCTTTTTAACCGACCTTATAAATATGTATAAAATATTCATGTTCTTCTTTAATTGCTAGAAACTTTTCTTTGAAATGTTCAGATGAATTTGATGACTTCTTTATATTTGAAAGGTTAATTTTTATTTTCGGGGAATTATAAGTCCAAAGTGGAATATCCTTTTCGTCATTTTGAAGGATACTGTCTGGATTAATTTTAAGTTTATCTAAATCATCTTTTATTTCTTTGGTTTGTTAACAAATTTTTCAGTATAACTTGGTTTGAAAATAATATTTTTAGCTGGAGTTTTGCTATTAGATGACATTCTAGTTGCATATTGAAGTGATAGCGTTTGAGACGAAGATATGAAGCGATGGTTCCCCAGCTTCCGCATATAGACTTTCTACAGGTGAGGTGCGAAAAGCACCTAAAGCTAAACGTCAACCCTGGTGATTTATGGTAACTAGCATTTGAAGATATGATTTTCTTGCAGACCAATCTACTACAGAACCATAATCTAATTTTGATCGGATAAGACTTCTGTAAAATTTCAGTAATGTGGAAAAATTTGATCCCCAGTTTGTACTTGATGAAACCTTTAGTAAATTTAAAGCTTTTAGGTATTAAGTTTTCAAATGTTTAATATGTGGTATAAAAGAAAGTTTTTTTTATCAAATATAATTCCAAAAAACTTAGCTTCATCAACTACTGGAATTTTAGAACCAGATATGAAAAGTTCAGGAACATTATGGTGTTTCCGTAATCGACAAAAATGAATTCATTGAGTTTTTAACTTTGAAAATTTAAAACTATTTTCTAATGCCCACTTTTGAATTTTATCTAAATTTTGTTGAAGTTGCCTTTCAATTGTTCTCATACTTTTCGATCGATAGCAGATAAGAAAATCGTTTACATATAGAGAAAAATCGAACAGTATAGTTGTCACTTAGGCTTTATCTTCTTAAATACAGGTTATTTATAAACACCGCTAAAGGGTAATAACTCAAAAAAAGTGCAAAGTACCGGTTCTTGTGCACTGCACTTTTTGTTAATGAGATCTATCAACTAATGAAATATGATAAACAAGATCGACAAGGAAAGGCGGCGTTCAATGAACGCAGCCCCCACCCGACACAGAAAGTTTTTAATCTTTAGGAGAAATGGCCCGTACAAAAATAAAGTATGAAAATTAACAAAAGACAATAAGTCAAAAAAATAAGAAGTGCAGAGTACCGGTTCTTGTGCACTGCACTTTTTCGTAATGAGATCAATCATCATACTAAGTTTCCAGTCCATAGCTTTTATTGTTTAGGACAAATAACCCGGACAAAATTAAAGTATGAACATTAACAAAGGGCAATTACTCAAAAATTAAAAAGTGCAGCGTATTGGTTCTTGTGCACTGCACTTTGGGTTATTAAAACAAGCATGCACACCAGGTTTGCAGTCAATCCGACTTATAGTCACAGAGTTATGCTCCGGACAATACCTAGGGGACATCGACGCCGCCGACAAAAGTAACCCCTATATGTCGCCTTTTCCAGGCGACACAAAAAGTTATTGATCGGACACCAAAAATACCCTCGAAAAAACAAATTTGACATTTTATCACAAAGTGTGACCTTGACCTTGAAGGTAGACGTCTGGGTGACACATCACTTTTTTATTGTTAACATTTGTGCTAAGTTATTTCAAAATTTCCATTGTTTGATGAGAAAATTATAAACTTGAATCAAAATATACCATACAACAGACATTATAATATTAAGCTTTGACATCCAAGTGTAACCTTGAACTTGGAGGTAGAGGTCTCCATGTACAGGCTCAATCAAACCAAGCCTGCAACATTTTCAATTTTGCCGTGTTGGGCTTTCTTTAGGGATTCTATTTTCTCAATTTCATTATTGTATACATTAGTTCCAAGTAATTTCAAAATCCCTTGACCTATGAAAAAGCTATGGAACGGACACAAAATCAGTTTCAGTTTTTATTAAACCAAGGCATATAATATGCAACTGGTTATAACAACAAACAAACAGAAAAATAACAGTCAAAAATCACTAATATCACAATATAAAAAATACAATTATGACTAGCTTAATAAACAAAAAGGAGATCATATTGTTCATTTCAAGTTCTGAATTCAATACAACATGTACTTTATATTGTAACAAAGGAGAACGGAGAATGAGAAGTATTACTTATCTAAATTTTAACATAATGTTTTTACAAAATAAAGATAATTTTAGAAGAATATTTTTATCACAACTATTCATTAATGTGTCAAGTTTAAAAATATTGGGATGAGTGTAAAACCTGGGAAGAAGAGATTTACGTCTTATTTCATTAAAGTACGAACATTCAAATAAATAGTGAAATTCATCACCAATAGCTTGATACAGACATAAGGAACAGACCCTATTATTATGATCAATTGCCAAATGTCTGCCTTTTTCGATTGGTAATAGGTGATTCATTGTTCTAAATATACATAAATATTTGCCTATGTCAAAAGGAAGTACATCTAGATATTTTTCAAAACAATGAGTATTTTTATATGTACGATACACTAAACACTTAGAGGATGTATCAATAGTACTATGCCAATCTTGTAAAAATTGATCTTGTAGTCTAAGCTTCACAACATTTTTAAAGTGATTAATATTATCTACCTTCTGTAAATGAAAATATTCTGACATGCCAAGATTACTAAGTGTTTCTTTCACAAAATTTATCCATTTAGAATTAACAATATTCCTAGAGGACAAAGACAACATTGTTTTATAAAGAAGTTTACATATCTTATTTTCCTTAGCATTTATAATTTTACTCCAGAAACACAAAACTCTTGCTTTCACTTGTAAGGCTAATGGGAATATGCCTAGCTCACCATAAACCATACAATTAGGTGTAGAAGCTTTTAAATTCAAAATAAATTAACAAAAATACAACTGAAATTTCTCTAGAATTTGAACTTGTTCGAATCCCCAAACTTCACTTCCATAAAGAAGAATAGGTACAACCATAGAGTTAAATAAATGTAGTAGCAAAGAAATTGGTAAACACAATTTACGTGACTTTTGGATCACAGAAAACATTGCTCTTCTAGCATTATCAACAAGAATTTTCTTTGATTTCAAAAATTTACCATTATTATTAAAAAGTACTCCAAGGTAAGTAAAGTTATCTACCAAATCAAGCTTTTTACCATTGTACATGAAATCAAAGTCATCCTTAGGTTTTGACTTACTACAAACCACTACTTTAGTCTTAGCTTCATTTACAACAAGATTCCATATATTGCAGTACTCACTCATAGCATTTAAGGCATCTTGCAAATCAGTTTTGCTTTCTGCTAAAAGCACTGTATCATCAGCATATAACAAAAGAAACAATTTAACATAAACATCAATGACATCGTCACTAAGACATTCCCGAGTTGCGTTAGAGATATTGACAAGTCCTGTATATTTATTAGATACAAATTCTGACAAATCGTTCAAAAAGATAGAAAACAAAATTTATGAAAGATTTTCACCTTGACGTACACCGGTAAAACTACTAAAGAAACTAGTCAACTCAGTTTACTTTAACACAAGATTTAGCCTTACTGTACATATTGTGGATTATACCAAGACACTTACCATCAATATTATGTGACAGAAGTTTGTGCCATAAATGAAGTCGATTAACAGAATCAAATGCCTTCCTATAGTCAACAAATGCACAGTAAAGTTTTTTATTACAAATTAAATAATAATCAATTAGCATCTTTAAGGAAAACATATGATCAGTAGTACCATATTGTGACCTGAACCCAGCTTGTTCTTCATTAAGTAAATTGTGGCATTCCAAATACTCATTCAGTCTCTTATTTAGTATATTGGTAAATAATTTGCCAAAACAACTTAAAATGGTAATCCCTCTATAATTGTTGGGGTCAGATTTGTCACCCTTATTTTTATATATAGGATTAATAATACCCTGACTCCAAATATCAGGAAAAATACCTGAATCCAAAATAACATTAAACAATAAACAAATAACATTTAAAACAGATTCATTATTTACATTTTTTAGATATTCATTTAATATATTATCAAACACAGAAGGACTTTTATTATTTTTTATTTTTTTTTTACAACTTTTTTAATTTCCTCAATAGTTATTTCTGCATTTAAGAAGCTATTATTACAACTTATATTCTCAAGATCTAAATCATCTAAATTGTCAATATCTAGATCAGATTCATTTAATTTAACAAAATGTTCAAGAAAGACTTCTTTTGAAATATTATTCACAGTATCCCTGCTGTCCGTGCAGTATCTATTTAACAAATTCCAAAAAGCTTTTGGGTCTGACGACTTTAACCCAAGTATCCGTTTATTAATATTATCTTGATAAGACTTAATTTTCTTGTTTATCATCTTTTTATAAGATTTTCCTCTAGACACCATTGATTGGAAGCTAGTATCAGTCTTATTTCTTCTATAATAATTCTTATCTGACAAGTATGTTCTTCTTGCTACTTTACAATCATCATCAAACCACTCTTTCTGACGTGATTTCTTACGTCTTTTAGTACTTTTTTGTGCAGTATTTTTCACATCAATAATCAAGTGACAGCTATCAGCAGCATTATAAATTAGTTGAGAAACTTTCTCAGTAAAGTTATTAATAGTATTATCACAATAAGTTTTACTTGTCAACAATTCTGAGAGTTCTACTTGTAATACAGAAACACTGTCTAAATCAAAACTATTTTTAAACACATCATTCACAGCTTTATCCCATATGGGTTTTTTAACAGTAGCACCACTGTCATGAATATCAATGACACATGAACTATTTTGTGTTAAACATAAAATAGAGTCAAACTTAATACAAAAAGAAATGCTATTATGAATATCCGATAAAATGGGGTCAAAATCGCAAATTTCAAAATCAACAATATTTGGAAAAACACATGGGGAAAGTAAAACATAATCAACTAAACTGGTATTTTTACAAGTAGTTCGACCAACATGAAGGTCACTACCACATCTACCATTAGCTATCAAAAAATTTATGGACTTGCATAAGTCAATCAAACGGTTACCAAAATTGTTTACAGTACTACTATCTTTGGAAGGTCTATCCAATGTAATACCATTATTTAACAGGTTAACAATAGACAGCTGTTGTCTAGTAATACCATCAAAGTTTGTATCCAATATGTATTTATCAAATTCAATATAATCTTTAAGTGTACCTATTTTAGCATTAATCTATCTTATAACAGTTTGTTTATTTTTGATCTCCATCTGTGACCTTGTCCTTGGAGGTAGGCGACCGTTTGTTTCGCATGACATATTGTCCCATTACTATGAGCACTTATACCAAGTATTTTTAAATTCCTAATGGATAAGAATGTCATGGACTGGACTTGGTAGACACTCACTAGAAGATGTTTCATGCCAAATATCTTAGCTCTAGCTCTTTGGGTTCTTTAAAAGAAGATTTTTTAAGTTTTTACTATATGCATATAGGGACAATCAATGACCCCCTGGGGCCGGGCCAATTTTGACCCCAGGGCTTTTATTTGAACAAACTTGGTAGACACTCATTAGAAGATGTTTCATGCCAAATATCTAAGCTCTAGCTCTTACGGTTCTTTAAAAGAAGATATTTAAAGATTTTTCTTTCGGTTGCCATGGCAACCAGAGTTCTGCATGAAATGGAATTCTTTGAACAATCTTGATAGAGCTTTATACAAAGAGTATTCCTGCCAAGTTTCATTAACATTGGCCTTGCGGTATCATAGAAGATGTCCTAGAATATTTAAATTGTGGACGGACGACGGACGACGGACGCCATTTGGTTGGCCATCCTAAAAGCTCACCTTGCACAAAGTAAATAATAACATTATTATGAATGTATAATTAGAGTTTTACAAACATTAAAAAAATCTGGAAACAAAGTGAAACAAAGTGTTCCCTCGTAAGCATTAATCACAAAAAAATTACATGGACATTTTAGAATCAGTTTGATTGAGCCTGTACATAAAGAATAACCATCAATTAAGACCACCAACGGGAATGGTACAAGGTGATCTTATTATTGCGGTGTGATCTAAAATGATCATTGCTTTTATCGTAAAGCCCTTTGGGACTGAATTGTCTTAATGTTCGTCCTCTTCCTTGCTTCGTCGGGCCCTTGTAGGTGATTTTCTTGTCGCTCTGTCTTCCTTTAGGACATTGAGTACTTTTGTTATGGTCATTGGGTTCACTTTTATATGTTTCTACATGATCATTTTAGTGTTGTACTTATTTAATCTTTTGTAACCATGACAACTGTTAGAATTTCACTTGGCGGGGATTCATTTTATTTACACTGTCTCGTTTATAGGAACATGGTGGGGCTAAGAGCGAGGTTTGGTGCACCATTAACCGGTTTAAACTCCCCAGCAGTCATTATTATGCTGCTGACCGTTCCAAGGCGGCGCCCCACTGTGTTCCTCAGATGTATGTCTATGTTGTTTCATACTGTTTTGGTGACACTTTTACTTGTGTCCCTTGTTGTTTTCTCGTCTACGGTAAGTATCTTCCCCATTGCCTCTAGTTTTTATTTCTTTGATTAACCCCCCCCCCCCGGTCTCCTGTCCCCTTCCCCTTTGTGGGCCTATTATTATTTTCTTTGAATTCCTAATCAGTTACAAATTATTTACCATTTAATGATTAACCTGTCCGTGATCCGTCTTTGTCCTGTCCTGTTTTTGTTTGGGGTCCGCCTGGGCTCCTTGCCATTGGTTCTTGTTGCTGGGTCATATGGGGGTTGCGTTCATTGAACGCCGCCTTTCCTTGTTGATCTTGTTTATCATATTTTATACGAGATGTGATTCACAAATTTTGAAACACTTGGTAACAGCGTATAATTTCAATCTGATTTGCATTTTACTGTAAGTGATCCATGCATTTTGTCATCGGTTTGGCCATGACTGCAAGGTTTTATTTATAACTGTTGGTTCTAATTTTTTCTATTGATCTTTTAATGCTACTTTAAGACCTGCCAAAGTGTATATTTCAAGTTTTTGTAAACATCGTTTTAAGAATACGCAAACAGCAAAAGCCATTGGTGCAGCATCAGGACTTTTGGGCATCCAATCTTCAGGCGTTACAAGGTAGATTTTTTGTTGACGCAAGTATGCCAGTTTGTGTTTTCAGATAAGACTGGATAAAGAAGGAAACTGGTATAAACTCAATCCATCAAGTATGCAAAACAATTTTCATAGGCAATTTATCAAAATCACCAAAATTTGTATCAATAGCACATGAAAAGCAGACAAATGGGATTTTGTACTGATATTAATAGAGGCCATCATGTCAGTAGTCTAAAATATGATAAACAAGATCATCAAGGAAAGGCGGCGTTCAATAAACAGCTTAATAAAAACAACTTTAGAGCTTGTTAACCAAGTGCAAGCACATATTGAAGCCAGTTGATAGCCATTATTGCCGGAAAAACACAGCGAAACAGTATTTGCCATCAGTCTGGAGTGTTAAGGTGTTTTGTATGTATATGGAATCCTGTCAGTCAAAGTTATTACCTTCTGTAGAAATAGCATTATACAGAAGAATATTTAAATCAGACATTAATCGTAGCTTTCATAAACCCCTGAATGATCAGTGTGACTTTAGTGCCTCTTTAAAATATGCTAGCATAGGTGAAAAGGAACAACTGGAAAATAAGTACCGAAGTCAAATAGGATAAAAAATGGTGTAAATAGAATTAATCGTAATTCTAAAGAAAAAGTTACCCTTTCTGGAAGAAGTGTATGTGCTGCGTGCTTTGTTTTTGAGCAAATTCTTCTCACTCCGCATATCTTTGAATCAATTTTACAAAATATTACTAATTTCAATTTAACTATCTCAGCACCAAGGACGGTTATTGCTACACATAGAATGAAACTGTTGCTAAAGGTGGAGACTCAGAAATTTCATCTCGTCTTCAGTCGTGTATAGCAAAAATGCAGGAATCAAGGACTTACTTTTAGCGATAACTGCCAGGGACAATAAAAATAGGCAATATCACTCACTATGCTATGGTATTGCATGCATCATTTAAATTGACAGCCTACCCTATCGCTACCTTGAGAAAGGTCATACACCAAGGTTGCAAGCAGAAATTATTTTTTGTTTCACAACATCCGAATGGTCTGCAACTTTAAGGAATACAATGCAAAGTAGGCATACAGTGGTACAGTTTATTTTAATGCTACGCGCCAACAGGCGCGGAGCTATTTGTGTTTACTATTTTTGTTGTCCATGGGCCCGGATTTGATCATTTAATCCCTTCGATTTACAGCTAAAAGTAAATCCGCATTCAAGAACTCCTTTCGATTTCTATATTGGTTTCCCCTTCGGTGATTCGCAACATGTCATATTAATGAATCAGAACAGGTAAGCAGTTCTGCTGTACATGAATTCGAAAGCTATAAATAGCTCTAAATGTTCTGATTTTTGACACTTAGGTTATACATTTGTTATTTCCCTTTTTTAGTAGTACATGAAATTATAGTTTGTTACATTTTGAATTAATTTACACACAGCATATCAAGTATACTATTAATGATTGAATTTGTCAATATAAAGAAGATTTCATGAATAAAACTTTAATAATTTTGCTTTTGATAATTATTCTTAATTTATATTTATGAAATTAAATGTTTGATAATAACATGTTGATATATTGGTTGTTTTGAAATAATTTAACTTTAGTATATAAAGTTACATTTCATTGGCGATAGTGATACAGCAAACCACTTTGTGCTGTAGGCCGCTATTCCAATGGTACGAGACTCGCGTCCGTGTCCGGTGCATGTCCGTGAGTGTTATTCCATATACATGTACGTTATTTTCTTACAGTATAGCGAACAGAGGATAATTATTTGTAGAAATGATGTAATTTTATTCAAATACCAAAACCAGTTGTAACATCAAAGAATTAGGTAAAAGGAAAAAGATTGAATACCAGTTAGGTTTTTGAATAACATCTCTTTAGCAACCGAAGACCAGATGTTGTTGTTTTAATCTGTCATTGGTGCATCATAAACTTATTGGTTCTCCAACACTATTTTGGTGAGTTTTTTAGTATTTTCTTTCGAAATCGATAAAGTATTTAATTTCGTTCGAGGCATTTTGTCGTGACGCGACCTGTCCGTGACTGTCCGCGTCCGTAAAAATAGCTCATCCTGCAAAGGGTATGCCACAGCGAAAGCTGTATTCTGTGGCCTTACGAGCGGATGGACCCTCATTAAGCATAGGCTATAGATAGATAGCATCATTGATTTGATCTGCATTTTGAACATGAAATGTAATGTTTTTTATGAATGGTTTTAAAGCAATTCAACAATAAAGTATATTGATCTCTAAATAAATCAATGAACAAAGATTTTTTTATATATATATATCACCAATGTCAAAAAGCTTCTATATCTTTGACTCGCACGAACATGATGTTAGTGAATTTCCTCATACCTGCCTAAAATTCAGGTAACAGTCTTCTATTATATTAATAAATACTATATAAATAATTTTTTTCATTAATAAATACTGTATCACCATGTAACGCTTGTATAACAAACAAAAAATTCCTGAATTTGGTCTTTTTGAAATTCATCCCATTTTTAGCTCACCTGTCACAAAGTGACAGGGTGAGCTTTTGTGATCGCTATTCGTCCGGCGTCCGTCCGTAAACTTTTGCTTTAAATGACATCTCCTCATAAACCACTGAGCCAATTTCATCCAAACTTCACAGGAATGTTCCTTTGGTGGTCACCTTTAAAAATTGTTCAAAGAATTTAATTCCATGCAGAACTCTGGTTGCCATGGCAACCGAAAGAAAAATCATTAAATATCTTCTTTTAAACAACCCTAAGAGCTAGAGCTTGGATATTTGGCATGAAACATCTTCTAGTGAGTGTCTACCAAGTTTGTTCAAATAAAAGCCCTGGGGTCAAAATTGGCCCTGCCCCAGGGGGTCATTGATTTTCCCTATATGCATATAGTAAAAACTTAAAAATCTTCTTTTAAAGAACCATAAGAGCTAGAGCTTAGATATTTGGCATGAAACGTCTTCTAGTGAATGTCTACCAAGTTTGTTCAAATAAAAGCCCTGGGGTCAAAATTGACCCCGCCCCAGGGGGTCATAGATTTTCCCTATATGCATATAGTAAAAACTTAAAAATCTTCTTTTAAAGAACCATAAGAGCTAGAGCTTAGATATTAAGCTACATCTTCTAGTGAGTGTCTACCAAGTTTGTTCAAATTAAAGCCCTGGGGTCAAAATTGGCCCCGCCCCGGGGGGTCATTGATTTTCCCTATATGCATATAGTAAAAACTTAAAAAATCTTCTTTTAAAGAACCATAAGAGCTAGAGCTAAGATATTTAGCATGAAACATCTTCTAATGAGTGTCTACCAAGTTTGTTCAAATAAAAGCCCTGGGGTCAAAATTGGCCCCACCCCAGGGGGTCATTGATTTTCCCTATATGCATATAGTAAAAACTTAAAAAATCTTCTTTTAAAGAACTGAAAGAGCTAGAGCTAAGATATTTAGCATGAAACATGTTCTAATGGGTGTCTACGAAGTATGTTCAAATAAAAGCCCTGGGGTCAAAACTGGCCCCGCCCGGGGGGTCATTGATTTTCCTTATATGTGTATAGCAAAAACTTAAAAATCTTCTTTGAAAAAACCCAAATAGCTAGAGTTTAGATATTAAGTATGAATCATCTTTAAGTAAATATCTACAAAGTTTGTTCAAAGAAAAGCCCGGGGGTCAAAACTGGCCCTGCCCCAGGGGTGTCATTGTTTTTAACTATATTTGTATAGTAAAAACTTTAAAAATCTTCTTTTAAAAAACCCAATGAGCTAGAACTTAGATGTTTAGCATGAAACATCTTCTTATGGGTGTCTACCAAGTCTGTTCAAATAAACAAATAAAAGCCCTTGGGTAAAAATTGGCCCGGGGGTGGGGATGGGGGGGCTATATACAGGTGAGCGACTTCAGGGCCATCATGGCCCTCTTGTTTCATTCCAGAGTGTGTTCTACTTTCAGTATTGAAAGAAACCATTTTTTTTAATTTGACATGGAAAAAAATGCATGTTATATTAGTCTATTATAATATTAGTCCCTTTTGTTACTATTTGTATATTTGTTACAATTATAATAATAAAAAAAACAGACTTTGATATTTTTATCATCTTATGTTACTGACTACAGTAGTGACACAAACAGAACATAGTACAGTCATGTCACATAACATAACAAGAATGGAATTACTTTCCTTACCAGGTAGGCATCAGTGAAAGCATTTTTTTATATTAAATATCTTTCCCCTCTTTTTAATTATGGACAGTGCATAAGATAAGTATAATTATGCAAAAAATGGTTTACAAAACATTCGTAAAAAATCTACAATAGTACTTAATCTGAATATAACATAACCTGTGCGTAGGAATAATTTGGTAAGGTATCTGTAATGAGCGCATTTTTTTGCGCGGAGCTTCTCAATTGCTGCATTGCAGCAACATTGCGTTCATTGAACGCCGCCTTTCCTTGTTGATCTTGTTTTTCATATTTGTACTTGTTAATTTAAGATTATGTCGGAAAGGTCATTTTTTTTTAATATAGAATATGATAAACAAGATCAACAAGGAAAGGCGGCGTTCAATGAACGCAACCCCCATATGACCCAGAAACGAGAACCAGTGGCAAGGAGCCCAGGCGGACCCCAAACAAAAACAGGACATTAAAACACTATCTGCATATTCAGGTCATATAGTAAAGAAGAGAAAAACAGAATCCCTAAAGAAAGTCCAACACAACAAAAATGAAAATGTTGCAGGCTCGGTTTGATTGAGCCTGTCCATGGACGGTACTGGAAAGTGCAAGTTACCGTCCACGCCCCCTAGCACCGACTTAAGCAGAATTCAACATTTAACACGAAAATGGTGAAATTTTGAATTTAGAAACATCCACATACGGCGGTTGTCATGGAACCTTCAATGTGACACAGGAATGCCATTCCATGAAAAGCGGCGTATGATCCCCAAGTAAAAGAATGATTTTGCCCTAAACGAGAGAACAATGGGCGGAGCTAAATAAAATGGAATTTTGAAAGGGGATATGAGGTTATGAAGCCTGCATATCACAGATAAGACGTCAAAAGACAAATTTAAAAAGCAGGCAACATATCCTAAGGGTGATTATACAGTATTCAAGTAGGAATACTGGAACCACCAAAGTTGAAAATGGCCGAAAAGTAGAAACTAAAAGTACCACATAACATGTATACACAACAATAATGTCGTGTTGAACGATCTTCAATGATCAATATAACATCTTTGATTAAATGTACGGGGAGACTTTTTACAGCCGCCACACGGCACAAAAAACACGGATGTGACAATAAAATAGAGAAAAACATGTTAAATCTCATGATTCTTGTTTTTATGTTAAATTTTATGTACTTTAATTCATATTCCAGCCTTTAGTTTTTAAGGTAATTTGCTAGAAATTTTTGATGATTTTTCATATCTGGGTGTTAAGTTCTCATATAATGGTAAATTTGCTAAAACAAAGAATCATTTATTAGAACAGGCAAGAAAGGCTATGTTTTCAATTATAGTTAAGGCTAGAAAATTGGATTTACCTATCAGTATGCAAATTCATTTATTTGATAGCATGGTAGCACCTATATTGTTATATGGTAGCGAAGTGTGGGGAATTGAAAATGTGAATATCATAGATAGATTTCAATTAAAATTGTATAAACTCATATTAAATTTGAAACAAAGTACTCCAAATTGTACATGTTGTATGCTTCATGGAGATTAAGGGATATTACATTTATCTATTCATATAAAAAGTAGAGTTTTGTGCTTTTGGAATAAGATTTTAAGTAGCAAACAAGAATCAATAAGCCATATATTGTATGATATGTCACACTCTTTGTATTGTAGAAATGTGTTGAAACTCCCATGGATGAATAGTGTTTGTAAATTACTAGATTCACTGGGTTTATCAAATTTTTGGATTAATAATGTTGCCACTTCTCTCTCATTATTTAAGAAAATTGCTAAAAATAGTCTGAAAGATCAGTTCGTTCAAAATTGGCATAGTGAAATGTCAGAATCCAGTAAATGTCTGAATTATAGAATGTACAAAAGTGAATTCAGATTTGAAAAGTTTGTAGATATTTTACCATCTCGTTTAGCTTTGGTACTATTGCGCTTTAGATGTATGAACCATAAATTGCCTATTGAGTCTGGTAGATTTTCTAATATACCAAGAGAATTAAGAGTGTGTAATTTATGCAATAATAGAAGAGATAAATACAGAATCCCTAAAGAAAGCCCAACACGGCAAAATTGAAAATGTTGCAGGCTCGGTTTGATTGAGCCTGTTCATGGACGGTACTGGAAAGTGCAAGTTACCGTCCATATATATATAATGATAGAAAAAAATATATTACTAGAGAGTATAGTACTAAATTATAATAATGTCAACATTTAACATGAACTGGTAAAATTTAGAATTTTGAAACATCCGCAGATGTGTTCATATGGCAGTTATCATGGAACCTTCAATGTGACAAAATTCTGGAAACAAAGTGATCCCTCGGAAGCATTAATCACAACAAAATAACATAAGAATTGCAGACTCGGTTTGATTGAGTCTGTACATGAGGGATAATGTATAAGTGCAACATCCCTCACGCCCCCTAGCACCGGCTTGAGCGGTACTCAATTCTCAACACTTTATAGTGTTGGCATCAATGATCCCGAAGGACCAGAAAATATAACAACACTGAAGTGAAGTACGGGGCAACTTTTTACGGCTGCCACACGGCACTTGACACCTGCTGTTGTGAAGTACAAAATTCTGGAAACAAAGTGATCCCTCGGAAGCATTAATCACAACAAAATAACATAAGAATTGCAGACTCGGTTTGATTGAGTCTGTACATGAGGGATAATGTATAAGTGCAACATCCCTCACGCCCCCTAGCACCGGCTTGAGCGGTACTCAATTCTCAACACTTTATAGTGTTGGCATCAATGATCCCGAAGGACCAGAAAATATAACAACACTGAAGTGAAGTACGGGGCAACTTTTTACGGCTGCCACACGGCACTTGACACCTGCTGTTGTGAAGTACAAAATTCTGGAAACAAAGTGATCCCTCGGAAGCATTAATCACAACAAAATAACATAAGAATTGCAGACTCGGTTTGATTGAGTCTGTACATGAGGGATAATGTATAAGTGCAACATCCCTCACGCCCCCTAGCACCGGCTTGAGCCGAACTCAATTCTCAACACTTTATAGTGTTGGCATCAATGATCCCGAAGGACTATAGTGTTGGCATCAATGATCCCGAAGGACCAGAAAATATAACAACACTGAAGTGAAGTTAGTGCCATTCCATGAAAAGCGGCATATGGTCACCAAGTAAAAAAAAATTTTTTTTTTCAGTGTTGTTATATTGTTCTGGTGCGTGAGGGATGTTGCACGTATTCATTGTCCCTCATGTACAGACTCAATCAAACCGAGTCTGCAATTCTCTTGTAATTTTGTTGTGATAAATGCTTCCGAGGGGTCACTTTGTTTCCAGATTTTTATACCTCACAACAGCAGGTGTCTAGTTCTGTGTGGCAGCTGTAAAAAGTTGCCCCGTACTTCACTTCAGTGTTGTTATATTTTTCTGGTCCTTCGGGATCATTGATGCCAGCACTATTAAGTGTTTAGAATTGAGTACCGCCCAAGCCGGTGCTAGGGGCGTGAGGGATGTTGCACGTATTCATTGTCCCTAATGTACAGACTCAATCAAACCGAGTCTGCAATTCTCTTGAAATTTTGTTGTGATTAATGCTTCCGAGGGATCACTTTTTTCCAGATTATTTGTTTATTTGTTTGGATTTTTACGGCACGTCAACAAATAACTGTCCATATCGTGCCGAATGCTATAATAGGCTTAAAACGTTATGTAAAACTTTGTTAATGACAATAAAAATGAGCCAATTAGATCCTAGAATACAAGTTTATCTCTTTCAAATAATCAATGATGTTTTTGATGGAATTGTATTAAAAAGTTCTTTGAGAGAATAATTGAGAATAATCTTTTACAGGCCTGTGAAAAATCATGACATTCAAGAAGAAAATGCTTGACAGTAAAATTTTCATTACAGCCTACACAGAAAGGGGCATTGCCATTCGTAAGGAGATAAGAGTGGGTAATTTTAGTGTGTCCAATTCGGCATCGAAGAAGAACTGTTTGATCATGGCGGTTTGACAGAGATAGAGATGGTATTCGGCATCTTTCTTGTTGGGTGGTTCAAGTATTCCTCACTTGAATACTGTTGAATCACCCTTAGGATATGAGGCCTGCTTTTTAAATTTGTCTTTTGACGTTATATCTGTGATATGCAGGCTTCATAACCTCAGATCCCCTTTCAAAATTCCATTTTATTTAGTTCCGCCCACTGTTTTCTCGTTTAGGGCATACGCATTGTTTACATGGAATGGCACTAACGTGTCACATTGAAGGTCCCATGATAACCGCCATATGAACACATCTGCGGATGTTTCAAAATTCTAAATTTTACCAGTTCATGTTAAATGTTGAATTCTGCTTAAGCCGGTGCTAGGGGGCGTGGAGAGTTCTTTGAGTGAAGATGGAATTGTATATTAAAGAGTTCTTTGCATGAAGATGAAATTCTAGTTGCATATTGAAGTGATTGCTTTTTTTCGACGAAGATGAAGCTTCCGCATATAGACTTTCTACAGGTGAGGTGCGAAAAGCACCTAAAGCTAAACGTAAATCCTGGTGTTGTATGGTATCTAGCATTTGAAGATATGATTTTCTTGCAGACCCATATACTACAGAACCCTAATCTAATTTTGATCGGATAAGACTTCTTAAATAAGACTTTTTGTATTGTATGTGGACCTGTGACGAAGTTTGTAGAGCACTCTCTTTTCTTTTAGACAACATTTATGTCAGGTTTGGTAATACCCTATTTAAACAGATCATAGGAATTCCTATGGGTACTAATTGTGCACCCCTGGCCGCCGATTTGTTTTTGTACTGCTATGAAATAGACTTTATGTTGAGTCTCTCTGGAGATAAACAACAAGATGTTATAGTCGCAGAATCATTTTTGGATCTTCATATTACTATCAACAACAATTCTATTCACACGAAAATCTATGATAAAAGAGATGACTTTGACTTTTGTATAGTTAATTATCCACATTTAGATGGAGACGTACCCAATGCAACATCTTACGGGGTTTATGTTTCTCAGTTAATTAGATTCGCTAGAGCTTGTAGCAACGTAAAGGATTTCAACGAGCGGAATATTTTTATTACCAGCAAGCTTTTAAAACAGGGCTACCGCTATCATAAATTACGGAAATATTTTACTAAATTTTACATTTGTTTTACAATCGTAACTTTGATTTAATTTCTAAATTCAATAGCGATTTAAAAACTCTTCTGCGACAAGGGATTAGCCAGTCTGGTTTTTATGGCGATGTGATTTACAAACTTCGTAAGATTTTGGGTCATGGTAATTTTTCTGCTGTTTTTACTAAAATCATTAAACATTTTATTAAAAGAGGTTATGACCCTACTATTTTAAGACATACTGCATGTTTAGTGTTCAAAATTCTGGAAACAAAGTGATCCCTCGGAAGCATTAATCACAACAAAATTACATAAGAATTGCAGACTCGGTTTGATTGAGTCTGTACATGAGAGATAATGAACAAGTGCAACATCCCTCACGCCCCCTAGCACCGGCTTGAGCGGTACTCAATTCTCAACCCTTTTACAGTTGGACACTACGCTTTCCTCTTTTGATTGCATCTGACGGACCAAGTGGGAGA
This sequence comes from Ruditapes philippinarum, assembly GCF_026571515.1. Lineage (NCBI taxonomy): Eukaryota > Metazoa > Mollusca > Bivalvia > Venerida > Veneridae > Ruditapes > Ruditapes philippinarum. Next base: position 32,467 of record NW_026854295.1, read on the forward strand.
CTCTATGAAGCCCTTTGGGACTGAATTGTCTTAATGTTCGTCTTCTGCCTTGCTTCGTCGGGCCCTTGTAGGTGATTTTCTTGTTGCTCTTTCTCCCTTAGGACATTGAGTACTTTTGTTATGGTCATTGGGTTTACTTTTACATGTATATGTTTCTACATGATCATTTTAGTGTTTTACTTATTTAACCTTTTGTAACCATGACAACTGTTAGAATTTCACTTGGCGGGGATTCATTTTATTTACACTGTCTCGTTTATAGGAACATGGTGGGGCTAAGAGCGAGGTTTGGTGCACCATTAAACGGTTTAAACTCCCCAGCAGTCATTATTATGCTGCTATTCCAAGGCGGCGCCCACTGTGTTCCTCAGATGTATGTCTATGTTGTTTCATACTGTTTTGGCGACATTATTGCTTGTGTCCCTTGTTGTTTTCTCGTCTACAGTAAGTATCTTCCCCTTTGCCTCTATTTTTTATTTCTTTGATTAACCCCCCCCCCCCTTCCCCCGGTCTATATTCTATAATTTTGAAGGTTTTCTGTTGTAGGGCGATGTTCAAATTTTTTAAGTGAAGCTTTACGTATACGAACGGCTCTTTTACATTCATCGTTAAACCATGTTTGTTTTCATTTTGTTACTTTTATTATTTTTTGTTAATGGAATAACTTTTCAGGCAATCTTATGTAATGCTGAAGAGAACGTTTCAGCTATATCAGCAGAAGTGAAATCAAATTCATTTTTTGTTAGATCAAGAGAACAGAACCTAGTAAATGTTTCCCAATCTGCTTCCTTAAATTTAAATATTTGACGTCTTTCATCTGGTATAGAGTCATTTGATGTTAGTAACAATGGATAATGATCACTGCCGTACTGGTCATCTAAAACTTTCCAGTCAAGGTCCAAGTATATAGCAGAGTGGACAATCGAGAGGTCGATGCATGAAAACGTACCTGTATCTGGATGTAAATATGTAGGTGACCGATTGTTTGATAAACAAAGCTGAAAGGTATATAAACAAAGCTGAAAGTTATCTATCTAGTATCAATTTTTCAGTTATGTTACCCTTATTATTAGTAGATAAACTGCCCCACAAAGGATTATGAGCATTAAAGTTGCCTAAGAAAAGAAAACGTGATGGTTATTGTCGAACAATACTCTCAAGTTCATCACTTGTTACCGTTATATTTGGAGGAAGGTATAGAGAACAAATCGTTAGTGGTCGGTGTAAGGTCACCTGCAAAGCTATAGCTTGTAATCTTGTGTTAAGTTTTAGTTCTTTTTGAGGAACGCAATTTGCGATAGCAATGCTGGTACCACCTGATGTTATGGCGTTACTAGTGCATATATAGTGATAAAGTGTATAACCTTTTATAGAGATATCATCTTTAGGAGATAACAGTCTCCTGAAGACATAACACATTTGGAGAGAATTTCGATAAAAGTAGAAGTAGATCATTATAATTTGACTTTAGGCCACGGCAATTCCATTGTAGGATAGAATGACTTCTATAATCCGTTTTTAAAAATATTTATATTAAGTTGGAAACTTAATTGGACTTCGGAGTTCGAGGAGGGGAGAGGTATAAATCCTCATCCTCCATCAATTCGGTAGGGTGAAACCAGTACTAGGTGGAACCAATTTTCTGTGTTGATCAGGTTCCGCATTGCTTTTTTAACCCGATCTGTGATGAGAATTCGCTCTTTAGGCAATTGTTTTTGATAAACTTTCTCAGACGATGCTATTGGAATGTTTGCAGTTTGCTTCTTTGAAGAAGACTTTGATGGTGACTGAGTCTGCACAGAGGTAGACTGTTTACTTTGAGAAGCTGTATGCTTTTGAGATAATGGTAACTTAAGTGGTGGGCATTGGCATAAGTTGACTTGTACTGCAGAGTCAACCATTTTAACAAAGTTGTTTTTGGTCCTTATTTTGTGTATACTTCTGACGAAGAAGTTCTTTTTCCTTTAACCACAAGGGGCATGACCGGGAGGTGGCGTAATGCTTCCTTCCACAGTTTGCACATTTAACAGGAACATTACAAGTCTCTTTTTTGTCATGGTTTGAGGTATATCTGTGGCAAATACTCTGCCTTAGAACATTTGATAACGCCCTTGCTGGAGTTTAAAGACTGGTGTGGTGTGGTAAATGCTTCAATATTAAAAAAGCTGGTACATTTCAGAATAATGTCTGCATGTTGTTTCCGCTCTACCTCTATCAAGAGTCCACCATTGCGGAGTTTCTTGACAGATTTAGGCGTACCAATTAAAGCCGAAAGTTGTTTTTCTATAATGTAGGGGCTAAGTTCAGTGAGTGATTTGGAGCTGTTTGATTTGATTGTCAGAAAACGGGGGAAACTGCCATCAACTGAAATGTTACAACTTGAATCTTCTTGCGATTTTCGATGCTTTACTTATCACATACCCAGAATAAAAACAATTTTGTCCAAACAAATGTTTTTACTGATGCTCTTTTACTGTTACGATAACATTTTTATGTATAATGTATATGACCAAGTAAATAATATAAAATGTTTTGTATTTGCACAGACATGTCACATCATATTTTCATAGCAGAGTGTAACGGGTTAATGTGATAATAGAACAATTTATTAATGTTTGTTTGTTTGTTTGATTGGATCAATAAATATGATGCCATAATTAAAATTGCAATGCAAAAAGAATCTTAATGATTATGAGGCTAGTCTTAGACATATTAAATGCAAAATGTATGCATATATGGCTGTATTATTGTCATACTTTACATTGTATCGCTGATTAAAGCCAGGAACTTGCGAAAGTACTTTATTTCTGTTCATCCTTCAGTGTCTTCAAATTTATATTCAACATTTTAATGAACAAGAGTAGTCAATGCATCTTTAATAGGCTTGATGGCATTATCCTTAAAGTGATCTATGGTAAGCTTCACATACCTTCTCTGTTCAGTTGTAATTGAAAAGTTAAATATTTTCTTATTACTATGTTTTGGCTTAAGAACGTTTTTCCTAAACATTAGCTAAGCCTGTAAAGCATCTCTTCTGTGTTCCGGAATCTAGTCTGCTGAGCCATTCTACCAAGTCAGTACTTTGCCACAAAAAAGAACAATCATCCTGTGTCATATCTTCTAATTCTCTTCTTTTCTGGCAAGATCTTTCTTCTTTTCCTGAGTAATTAAAGTATTTTGCTTCAATCTCTTTCAGCCTTTCATTAAACATTCTCCTTAAGAAGACTTTTCCCTCTTTAATACAAATTTACCAAAAACAAATTTACCACATACTTTCCTTTTCACCCTGCTGTAATTCTGTCAGCCAAACTCTCCCCTTATTGTGTGAGTACATGAGATATGCCTCATTTGTCAATAATGTTCAATTTTGACAATATCTCAACTATTGATTAAGTTGTCCAAAATTAAACTCTGGTAATTTATTATGATTCATAAAAGACTTAGTTTCTCTATACAAATATCCTGTAGACCTAGCAACTTTGCCTCCAGGTAAGTGATCTACTGTAAAATATTGTAAATGTGCTACATCTTTTAGTCCTTAGAATTTATGAATAATTAATTACTTCCACTTTCTTGTCTTTTTTGTTGTTGTTTATTTTAGCTTTAAAAATAAAGAACAATCACAGAAGTCCTTTTCAAGTGTAATGTCAAAGTATCACTTTGAAGTTTAGCTTTCACACGATCAATCTCTGAAAGAATAGGAAATGAGAAGTCCTGACTTAGTTATAAGACACAGACGTACAACTTTACTCGAAAAAAGGCATCTTGTCAAAAAGCCGTATTTCATTGTTGATTTATTCTTTTTGTTATCTTGGAGGGAGTTTTTACAAATTAACTGTTATACTTCAAGTGTAGATACTCAGTTTTTTGGGGTTTTCTTTTTCATTTTATGTTGGCTAAAACCATTGTCAATTTTAGTTTAAACGTATAGGACTAACGTTTTGGTGCCCATAAAATAAGAATCCCTAAAGAAAGTTCAAAACAATAAAATTGAAAATCATTAAATGTTGCGGGCCAGCTTTCATTTATCCTGTTCATTGACGTTACTGTCAAATGCAAACCCTCCACGTCCCCTTGCACCGGCTTACGCAGAATTCAAGATTTAAACATAAAACGGTAAAATTTTGAATTTAGAAACATCTGTAGATGTGTTCATACGGCAGTTATCATGAAACCTTTAATATGACACTTTAAGCGGCGTATGGTCTCAAAGAAAAGGAAAGTCCGTGCCCTAAACAAGACAAAAATGGCGGAAATAAACAAAACTGTAAACCGAATATGATTTTATTGTTAATTTTAAACACGTATAATATTCAAAAAGAGATGTTAAATGCCATTCTGTGTATTTTTCCTATTCTAACCTTTCTAATCTCACTTCTAATCCCTAATATATGAAACTAATATACATGTATATCTATTTAGCGCAAAGTGAATTAAGGACATACTATCTATTAATCATGTCAATAAACATTTAACATCTGGGAGATTACTCGAAATCATGTTATACTTGTTAGAGACAAATATAATTTGCTGCCAATTAGAAAGCTTGAAAACATGTGTTTCTACTATGTTTGAGAGTTTGTGTTTAAGAGGATTGTTTTAAACACCGGTTTGACAATAAAAAAGTTATACAAACACTAAAATGTGTGTATCTTTTTCCATGGTTTTTGGTTCTTAGAGCTTAAAACCTTCGTAATATGTGTAGACTGCCAACCATGCCGCTTAATCTATTTGATTTAAACATTTCTCTAGTATATATTGTTCTAATTATAAACTTGCAATTTATTTTTCTCTATTATCTAGTAAAACATATAAGTAAAATATTATATATCGTAGTTTGACAGGGGTTTAAGATCGTGGATGATTTCTGTCAATACGTACCTTTGTGTCATCACCTCTTTAAAGACGTAAGCAAATACTCGAAGGAAAGATAATATCCTCTTATATCGTATCTATTTCTTCTGTTTTAGAAGGCACCGGCACAAAAACATGAGTGGCGGCATGGCCGAGTGGTTAACGCGTCGTTCTAGTAAATATAATGATCACTAGCCGCATAGGTTCAAACCCCGTCAGGGCCAGCCGTTCTTTCCTTGAGCAAGAAATTTTACACTCATTGCTCAGTACTGGTTGGTTCCAGGAACGAATTTGAAAAGGTGTCTTTAAGCTTATAGCTTCCCACACAATTTAACTAATTAGAAATAAATTCTGTATAAACAAAAGACATGATACATTTTAGGCGAACTAACGATATTTTAATAAGCGAAGACACGAGATCTTATGTAGGATAATGGTGTCTGCGGGTAGAAATCTACGTATCGGCACCCATCATGTGTAGTATCGTTTGCCAATTGATCGCGTCTGTGCCTTCGCCCAGAATGTAGAGTATAAGATAATAGGCTTATTTATCGGGTCTTAGTGTCATCATGCCTTGTCCCCTAATGTCGAATTGGCCAATTATCGCGCCTCCGTTTTTCGCTTGTTGGGGCCGCGTCTTGTTATTACAAACAGCTGCTTCTTCTGAACAATGCACTCCATTTGGCTTATCCATTTTCAATTTGAAAAGTTCTTTTTTAAAGATAGGCTGCTTTGTTTATATATGGTATATTATTTACATGATAGATGAATAGGAAACAAAGAATTGTTATAACCTCACCTGCTTTACTTGAACTGTATTTCAAACAAAAATAAAACTATCGTGCTATTATTGAATTATTTAGATGACAAATATATTTTTAAATGTTATAGATCTAAGTTAAGTGGGTTATTCGCAATACTGCTTGCTCATATGTAACATGAGGATAAATAATAATTTGGTATAATTTGTTTTTTAAAAATAACGTTTGACAGTTGAAATAAGAAAAAATAAGACTACCATTTGTTTAAAAATTACCATTGAATGATAAGAATTTACTAATCAAGCTAAGAAAGTGATTTA